>NC_072779.1:17779099-18079099 GCF_022539595.1 Amphiprion ocellaris | reverse complement strand
GCTTGTTATTCCCAGCAGCCTTCTGGTAAATTATTGCCTTTAAAATCCAATAAGCAAGAGCCATCATCGCCGGGGCAACCGCATCCTATTTCTCTGACCTGAGGCCAGTGTTACAAACACATTATAGCAAATGTATAGGATTTAGTGCAGGACAATGTGAGACAAATCATCAAAATCTTTCTCCGTCTTTTGAGATGTACCTAATTCTGATTCTGGAGACTGTATACGTCACATAAATCTTTATACTATCATTAAATGAAAAATACTTGTGTTTAAGTGTTTAATGTATTTGCATTATAAAACAAATTAACAATATGCTATATACATGATTCATGTAACAAAGAAAATTTCAAGATATTGATGAAAGTGACAAATCTTTTTAAAAACATATTTAACACCCCCTCCTACATGAGTTTTATAGTCCTGAGTTATAGTTTTTGGACTGTTAAAGCTTTTCACTATGTCAGCGCTACCAGATCTCATTCATTTGTCTTTGATGATGCCAAATTTTGTTAATGATTTAAGTCTGAAGCCTTTAAGTCCAAAGAACCACATGAATCTCAAAGGGGGAAAAGTCACATTTTTAATGAGCTTTTCTTTCATGGCCACTAATTACGCCTGACTCTTTCATAATTATTTTCCTCATGAGTAGGTTCTGTGCATATGCACAGCATGAAATGACTGAGAACACTAACACAGATTTTAGTATCCGCTCTACTGTAGTACAGTGCATGCTAAAATGTGTCAGCATCATTTAGGCTGCATTCATGGGCCTCAAAAACACTGAATAAGAAAAGCTGTTAAACAAACAAACCTGCTCCGGCAGCAGCAAGTGTCCCAGATAAAGATGGCACATAATGTTCCTCAGCTAAATTCAGAGGGGAGTATTTTCTGCTGGTAGACCCAGCCTCTTTGAGTAAATCTAATTTGCAGGGCTAAGGAACAGAGGCTGGAGGTTAATTTAATTTACACTGCTATACTGCTATGTCTGTCTTGGTAAGAGATTCTTTTTGTAACTAATGTACCACTGACTGGCACTTGATAATAAAGATGATGCATTCAGGAAACCTTCTGACCTCTGGGGCCTTCAGTTTAACAGTCTAGCAATAAAAGAATACATTAATACATTATTCCTATATGCAAACCATCAATCTGTGTAGCTTCTCAGTCATAAAAGCAGAGTATATTTACCCAGAAATCCTTGCTGGAGTCAAACCCTGACTCCTTAAATTTAAGACTAGGAGACATGAAGTTTTCAACTTTTAAGGCAACGAAAATGGTGATTAGAATGCATGCAAATTGCTGGGATCACACCAGTTAAACAGCAATCTCTTATAAATGAAGTTAAATCATGAGTAATGCAGACATAGCAGGTGAAAGCATTTACTTTTCCAAATATTGAGAAGTCATAAAGGGTTTAACAAACTTTGTTCCTGAAGTGCAAGAGTAGTGCAGCCTTAGAGACAAGAAAAACACAACATTTATTCTAAGAATAGAATCAACAACTAGTCTTGTGGTGGCTTTGATCAACACAATTAACCCCAACTGCTTCAGCGTGACTGCTCAGCTTTACTCACTCACTCAAACACCCCCACAGACTAGTCAAGCCCACATGCAAAGAGAGTGAGCCAGTGGTGGAGAGGATACATGACCCGTTCTTGGAGTAGATGTGATGACAACCTCGAACTGAAACACAAATCTCTGAATCATCAGAAATAACACAGGAGCCTTGAAAAGCATCAGGACTGACACTAATTCAGTGTGAGTGCTGAGCTGGGCTGGGCTGAGTGACTGCACAGTGCAAGGGAGGAAACTGAACAAAGAGAATGAAGGTTGCAAGGATTCAATTCATTGCAGGAAGGGGATCAAACCTGACATGCACGAATGTCAGCTCCCTGCAGGGACAAAAGACACGGCAACAATGCAATAACCTTAATTAAAGTCCAGATTTGGTATATGTGTCTAATTTTGTTTGCAACTAAATGAAATTTCATTAGAAAGCCACTGATATGTAAACATGATGAGTCATGACCTTCCAGTTATGCAGACAAAAGGTAAACATTAAAAATTAATGACACACCTCTGGGCAGATTTGCAGTGAGGCATCAGGCATACTCAGTCTCCGTACAAATCCACTCCCACTGGTGAAGAAGCGGTCGGCACCACTGCCCCAGGTGCCGCTGATGGGCCGTCCTGTGTTGTAGAACATGAAAGTGTCACTGCCAGAGGTGGCTGTCAGGCAGGTCTTGTAGCAGTAAGTCTTCGTTAGGGAGCCATTCCCACGCACTTCGATGTAGTGAGGCTCCACTTTAAGGTCTCTCCGAAGCACCACATTGTTATTAGGCTGTCCCCCGGCTGCACCAGCGCCTCCTCCGCCAGCACTTACGCTGCTGCTCCCGCCATCTGGAGGGGGCTTCTGTGACACACAGCAAGGGGAGCAGGACCCCGGCTGGGTGCAGTAGGCGTGACAGCGAACGATGGCGAGCACCACCACAGTGACCAGGAAAACAAAGGTTGTGGCGCTCAAAGCCACGATCAAATAGAGGGTCACGTTGGAGAAAAGCAGTGTGCTGTGAGGTCGGATGATCCTCTTGGGGTCGGGGGCCACCTTTGGTGGCACCTCCATGACAGCCACATTGATGGTGGCGGTGGAGGAGAGAGCAGGCTGGCCATGGTCCTTCACAACGACGGTTAGGGCGAAGGAGGTGGAGTTGTCTTCCAGGATCCTCCTCGTGGTCCTGATCTCACCCGTGTGTTCATGCACTTTGAACAAGTCCAGGTCAGTGGCCGTCTCCAGCACATAAACCAGCCAGGCATTTGGACCAGCATCTGCATCGTATGCCACCACTTTGGTCACCATGGCACCAGGCTCAGCGTTCTTTTGTACCGTCTCTAAGGAGCGCGTGCCATTGCCAGGAGGGTTTACTATCAGTGGTGCATGGTCATTCTGATCCATTATGTAGATGTAGACAGTGGCAACGCGGCTGAGCGGAGGAATACCCCCATCTTGGGCTTTGACCTGGAAGTGAAACTCTCTCAGTGACTCATAGTCGAAGGCTCGCAGGGCATAAGCCTCCCCAGTATCGGCCTTCACAGACACATACGAGGTGACAGGGATGCCATGGTTATTGTCATTGAGCACTGTGTAGGTGATGCGTGCGTTCTCTTTGATGTCTGCATCTTGAGCTTTCACAGTACACAAAGAGGCCCCGGGGGCATTGTTCTCAGCCACATACACTGTGTATGAAGTCTGCTCAAATCGCGGTGGGTTGTCGTTTACATCAGCCACATCCACCTGTATGGTCTTCTGGGAGGAAAGCGGAGGATTTCCTCCATCTGTGGCACTCAGAGTGACATTGTAGGCATCAGTGGTCTCGCGGTCCAGGAAGGCTGAGGTAACCAGAGTGTAGTAGTTTCTGAATGACTTGATCTTGAATGGAAGGCCTGCCGGGATCTCTAAGCTCACCTGCTTGTTGGCGCCAGAATCCCGGTCAGTAACACTAATGAGGGCCACCACTGTGTCAGCACGGGCGTCCTCCCTCACAGGACTCGACAGAGACGACAAAACTATCTGAGGGACGTTGTCATTCACATCCACTACCTCCACCACCACCTTACAGTGTGCTGCCACGGCCCCTGGGCCCTTATCCATCGCCTGGATGTACATCTCATAGGAGTTGGTCTCTTCATAGTCAACATTGCTCCTCACTCTTATCTCTCCTGTGTTAGTGTCCATGCTGAACATCTGCCTCACCCTCTCTGGAGTGTAACTGCTGAAAGAGTAATAAACCTCTGCATTTGTGCCCTCATCTAGATCCGTGGCATTCAGTTTGATCACCAGTGTGTCTTTGGGCGAGTTTTCCAACAGTTTCACCTTGTACACTGAGCTGTCAAACAAGGGAACATTGTCATTTGAGTCCAGGACCCGCACATTGATTTTCGCCGTCCCTGTTTTCTCTGGTGTCCCACCGTCCACAGCACTTAGAATTAATTGGTGATAAGGCGTCTGTTCGCGATCAAGGGGCTTTTTGAGCACAAGCTCGATGTGCTTTGTATTCAGGGAGGGTTTGTTGGACACCAGCGCGAAATGGTCGTTTGTGCTGAGCTGATACATGCGGACTGAATTGGACCCAATGTCTGGATCTTGAGCGTTTTCAATCGGGTACCGAGAGCCCGGTAAAGCAGATTCAGTGACTTCCAGTTGATACTCGTCTCTGGGGAACTGTGGCGCATTGTCATTGGCGTCCACAATCTCCACCTCAACATGGTGCACCTCAGTAGGGTTTTCGACCAGCACCTCCAGATTAATGAGGCAGGTGCTGGACAGATCACACAGCGCCTCCCTGTCGATCCTTTCATTGACGAGTAATTTCCCATTTTTAGGGTTGACAATCACGTAGCGTTTACCGCTGTTGGAGGTTACCTTGATTTTTCGGGTGGCGAGCTTTCGAATATCCAGCCCCAAGTCGTGCGCCAGATCACCGACCAGTGCCCCATTTTCCAGTTCCTCTGTAATAGAATACCGTAACTGTCCAAACGAAAGGCCACAAAATAAGGAAAATATCACAAAATAAAAAGGCACATTATTCCCTATCCAGTTGCATATCCCCGCCACAGCCATTGCAAGCTCATAGGATCCGCAGACGGATTAAACGCAGCCTTCCGCCTTTTTAGCTTGCAGTATCTCGCATCCCAGCACCTCATTAAGGTGGGCTAATTGGTCTCCGGGTAAACGAAACAGAAGCGGCTCATCCATTGTGTTACCCGGCTGAGGTGGATCCTCTCCAGTGCATCCATATTTCCTTTGTCCGTGATGCGCTTTTTTTCTGTCTCCAATGCGCGCTGCTGACGGGTGTGTTTCCCTGCCGCTGGAGTTGTGAGAAAATCAAGACAGACGAAATGCGCACACGTAAAACCGGAAAAGGACAGGACACCTTTCAATAATAAAACCATCAGAAGCTTCACTCATTTTCTTCATTAGGTTTATTTGTAGTAGAGGACAGAAAAGAGGACACGTGTTGAAATGTCTTCTTTTTTGCATCACGTTATTTTCTAAAATAAAAAGCTGAGAGACAGATCTGATTGGTGGTTTTGCTAATTCCTACCTAAGTTGTGAACTATTATTTATAGATTAATAATAGCCATTATGTATAATGAACAGATGCTTATGCTTTATCTATCCATGCATTATCTATAACTGATTTATCCTGTGGAGGGTCAAGAGAGGCTGGAGTCTATTTCCAGCTCAAACAGAGCAGAAGACAGGATACATCCTGGACAATCGATCACAGGGCAAACAGAGAGACAGACAAACCTACATTTTCACATTACACCTACATCAAATTTAGAATCACCAAATGTTATACTATGCATAGCTTCAGGCTGTCAAAAGAAAACCCACACCAGCACAGGGAGAACCTGTTATCTCCACACAGCTGACACTGGCAACATGCAGCAACGGAGCCAACCACTGCATCACTTTTAAATCATAAATATTTCATTTTCTTCGAGTTAATATTGCTGTTAACTATGTACCACTGATCCCTCTCTGCTTACAGTAAGTGCTTTATTAAAAAAGCAGCAGCACAATTTCCATGCGCAACACTACTAGCTTTATTTTGAGTGCGCAAAAGAAAGTTGAGAATCACAATGTTGCTGAATTGACGGTGGAAGGAGCGCATCCCACCCTAGCGCGCACTCAGACTCCAGCTCTCTCCTCTCCGCTGTGGCGCAGCTCCCCTCCTCCCTCCCCACCCTCTCCTCTCCTCCCATCCCCTCCATGGCGATGTCGGCGTATAGGGTCTGGGAGCGAACAGACGACCGACACATTAAAGCACCTCCAGAGAAAAGGGGGGGCGATAAAGAAGCATGGCGACCGCGCAAAAACGACCGTATGCACAGCCTGTATGCGTGCACCCAGTGACACCAGTCGTTCCATCCTCAATTCAGATGCACTGTGCAGCACGTGACTGAAAAATTAACGGTGGCATTAGTGAAATGGAGAGCAGAAGCCGAAAATTAGGCTTAAGCATTTTATTTACCAGATTGGACGCACTGTTGCGCGTAAAATGAAGAATAAGCTGCAGAATGCACAAAATGTGCCACTCCCCCCCCACTGAATGCAGGACACAGAGGGAAAGAAACGCGGTCACAGACACAGACACATGTTTGTGGGGGACTGGCTTCTGTTTGTCCTCCTTTGTCTGTTCTGGAGTCGCAAGGATGGTTAATTTGCCGGTAGCGATTCTGCGGCGCAGCGTACCGCATGGCGAGCATTTGGGCAAGGCGTAGCGGAAAGAAGGCATTGCACTGACAATCACAACCTTCCCTCCACATGGATCACTGTCAGTGGTAGACCCCAGACTGTCAGGTCACATAATCGTATTTAAGATGCCCGTAGTGGATCTCGTATAGCACAAGTCTCATTTCCTCTCTATAGGATACATCCTGCAGAGAAACATGATATAGGCTGGGATCATATATGGTCACGGAAACAGGGAGGCAATGGGGGAAAAAAAAAAACAGCTGAGGGGGCCTTAATGCACACACATGATGCAGGAATAGCCAATTTTATATAACCCATTCTTGATGTGCAAAAAACACTCCAGCTGAAAAATTCCTTTTTTTTTTTTCCATTTATGTAACCTGAGCTGCTGGAAATTTAGCCCTCCAATCTCACAGCCAAAACAAAAGGAACACAAATAGAAAGGTATAGAAAATGTCTGACACTCATGTTATCCCAGACTTTGCATATTTTCTCTGTTGGTAAAATGCAAGACTGAAATCACCCATAGGTATAAATGTGTATGTGTGTTATAAAACCAGACTGTTCCCAGCATCTCACCCAGCTGGGATCAGTTCCAGCCCCTGGAGACGTTGCTGTCTATAAACAGCTAGATAAAAAAAACGAATAGATGGATATTTAATGTGCTGATTTTTGTGCCTCAAGATTCACATTCTAAATGCCACTCAAAGTCTGGGCAAGCCAGGCAAGTGTGAAAAGATTTCTAAGTGTACACACAGCATCCATGGAAATCTGAACAAAGAGAGTTGCATAGTTTAGTAGTCACTACTTCAAATGCACTCCTTTAGTTTCAGGTTTGGAGCAAGAAGCAACCACCACGTCCTGATCTGAAGGCCTCAGAGACCTGCTGGTGACAGAAGGTTGCAGTGGATCTCTAATGTAGGCAGGTGGTTGACCCTGCATGGTTCTAGAGGTGAGACCTCTTTGAAGAGTTCAAGAGCTTAGCAGGTGCATTCTGGACCATTCATAAAGCACCCAGCAAGGATTTACCTAAGGCAGGGTAATAAATTATTCAAAACAGGTTTTAAAAAAAATGCAAATTTACTGTTTTAACATGACCTAAAACCTCCTAAACCCTTAGAAAAACAAATGCATTATAATTGGAAAACCAGCAGAATTGTTATCTGTTATACTACATCTTTTATTGACTGTCTGTGGTTATTTGAAATATATGTTGATAAAAAAAAATGCCTTCCTGAGAATTACTTGGTTCTGGCTTTATGTTTTCAATGGAGGCTATTAGTGCCTGACACATGCATGTACACGTACAGTAGTTTGCTCTATTCTTTAACTTCTGGATGTTTACTTTCACAAACCAGATAGATGCGGGTTAACAAAAGAAGCATCAACCAAAGAATGATTTCAGCACCAAGGACAGTTCCTCCCCAGTCACCACAACAGGACAATTTGCACAATTGTATGATTACAGGCTAGGTTTACATGGAAAAGAAAGTACATTTTCTCATTATGTATTTAACCTGCATGGTTTTGGATCCATGGATGTGAAAATATAATGACTGTAATCTTATCATCTAATTAAAATGTACAGTATAGCTACCTTATCATTAAGTGGCTGAATGTAAGTTTGTACTTCCTTTGGCTTCGGTTGATGGTGAAAACTCAGAGTAAAAGGAACAATTTTCATGTTATTCAAGGCAGGAGCTAAAAATCACGACTGTAGCTGGTATTTTAGATGTAATATTCTCTACTTTTTGTGGATGCAGCAACTGTAATGTAAAGGAATGACATGGCAACACGTTTGAATGAAAACTGGAATGCTATGCTCATTTTATCAGTAATACTTAAATAGCTTCACCTGAATCTGACACCAGCAGCTTTCTGTGTGTAGATTCTGCTACTGGTTGTGGGCAGAAATGGTGGATGTTTCAATCAGATTTTTTCTATTTATCTAACATTTTAATACTGCTCTAGTTTGCTATAGGATTTCGAGGAATATTCCTGCATGATTTCTGTCTGTCTCTTAAACAGGAATTATTATGGAGACATATTGGGGTGGCAAGTGAATCATAACAAATGAGACTAAAATGGGATTGCTAGGTCAGTAACCATGTCCCTCTTGTGTAAAATTTGGGGTAGAGCCTAGAGATAACAACAATCAAGCACTGAGCGAATTAGCAGCCGTGGCTTTATGTACCAAAACGGAAGCTGGAGAAATGTGACTGAATATGCAGCGCAAAGCTTTTAGCTGAGTATCAAGGAACAGTAGCTGTGAAGCTTGCTGGTATAAGCAAATTAAACTACTGAAAAGAAGGAAGTCAGTAGGAACATTTCACTGTGAAAGGGCAGCTACGGTTTTTTTAGAGAGAAGCTAAGGTCTGGGAAATCCGTCCAAAAACAAACAAGCAAAGTCGGTCACAACAGCTGGCAGGGCAAGGCTGTCCTGATAGCCTTAAGCAGAATAGATCCCTGGATGAATGCTTTTAATGGAGGGGAGCCATCAGAGCATCTTTGAATAATCTATGCACAGTCAGCTGGACCATGAGAAACTGTTGTTATAATAATCAAAATTATATCGCATCACATTTCCTCACCAAAACATGAAACAACATTTAATGCGATGCCAAACTGCATATGTCTGTATTAGGAATTACAAGTAAAGTAAAAACATGACAGAAAAATTGGGAGAAATCGATCATATACATGTTTTTTATTCTAAAGATTACGCTGATTGTACTAAAATGATCTTCCACCTGCTCCAGCTGCAGAAGAATAGCTCAGAATAATCTCAGTATTTGCAGAAGCTGACCTGCATGTCCTAAGTCCTGAATTTGGAGTCTCACAAGGTAGCAAATTCCACCTTATAGGGTCCAAAAGCAAAGGAAAAAAGGAGCCTGGTAAATATGACCTCAGATCTGAGGTCAGTCTAACCTAACAGCAGAATCTGGCAAAGTGAAGCTGTGCCTGGATGTTTTTTTTTCATGTATTGATCTGACATGTTGATGGAAAAATAAAAGCATTAAAGCTTTATAAGCATTTAGATAAAGTCCAGACTCGTGGTAAAAGGCAGCTGCTGACCTCTTAATGTTTGAGCTTTTACTCATCTGAAACACACTCACTTGCATTTTAACTGCATAGCAGATATGCAAAAATAACATTACATGTGAAGAATCTGAAGGGAAAGAATAGACATTCCTGTTCAAATGTGCTGCTGATTGTTCACCTGCCTGACTATAGGAACCATTTTACATTTGTTGCATAAGACTTGTGTTTCCATAGCAACAGCAACTTGATGAATGTGCCAGCTGTGATCAACATTCTAAATTTGATGTACTGTCCCCTCACAAATCTACGCTTACAATGAAACATCTGAGGCAGCTATGTTTGGCAAACTACAAAGAAAACACCGTGCTATTCCTTTCCATTCCACCTTCCTGATCTAAAGATGCATTTTAATTGGACTTTAGTTACCAGGCAGCAGGATGGAACCGAATCCTCGAGATTGTCTGTGTTTGTCTGTTCATCTGTGCATCGAATGTACCACAAACCGTCATGATTTCTGTAAGTTTTTTGACTCATTTCTGCCAAATTGCACAGTGTGTGGCAGATTCCAGTTTGCACACAGTCATTTAAAACAACCAGCGCAAAATGTCCAGTACAAACTAGTCCAGCAGTGACCCCATGGCAAGGGCAGCCATGCACATAAATAACCTGCCACAGGCGTCACTCAAGATGGAGCCTAAATCACACTGCTCTTAACTCCATCATAGTGCTCCATCCGACTGGCCTCCACATCTGCAGCCACTGTTTCACTCACTGGCTCCTCTGTGAATGTGGAGGCCTGTTTTAAATCACGCATACACTTTTTTAATGTCAATATTGCAATCATAAAGATATAAATTCTCTCTAATCTACAGCTGCCTCTAACAAAAAGCTAACTTATGTAAGCTAAAGGCAACAAGGCAGATGTTGTCTGTCGATCTGAAATGCGATCTAACATTTCATATGGTAGATTTTGCAGATGCTGTAACAGATTTGTATTCCTGTCTTGCCCAGTGTGTGCCTCTAAATCAGAGTGACAACCTGTTCATATCAATTTTTGCGGCAGTGAAATAACTGTTTTATCTTTTCACACAGCCCCATTACAAAATCAAACAAACAACATGTCAGTCCTCCCTGTCTGAGTCACGTTACTGGACACTTGCTGGAGACTTCTTCAATTTCCTCCCAACTGTATTGTAAACCGAAGCTCTAGGTGATAAGACTCATGACCCCATTGTGCGATGGGCTCCAGCCAGGGTATCTTTGCTGCTGATCTGACTCAATCATACAAATGGTTCAAGCACTCGCAGCCTGTCTGACACTTGGACTGATAATGCTGGAATTCTAAAAGCAACATGTGTTTTTAAATAAGACTCTGGTAAAGCTGTCTAGCAGGTGAAACTGCTCTGATGTGACCAAATTAAATGAAAACCTTACAATCTAATCTTAAATATCACATCCAAATGAAAAGTGTTTGAACTCTGGTTTGCACTGATTATTATAGTGGTCGAGTCCCTTTCACACACAGGATGACACATTACAAAACCTCACTCCCTCTACTTACTTCAGGCCTAAAAGCGAAGGCAGAGGGCACCAGAGAACAAGTCTACTAAAACTCCATTACATGCCAGAGCATGAGTTGCCATCTGCAGCCTGAAGCAGGGAAATGGCCATGCTGTGAACTACTATTAAGGACTAAACCAGTGTCACATGAATTATTCTCAAAGGAGACTAGCTTTCAGTTTGAAGCGACTCTCTGATCATTCATTAAATTCAGAAAAACTCACCTGTGTATCAAAATAACATCTTTAGATTTTTTTTCCCCTATTAAAATAATCCCTTCCTACTTTAAAATGGCTCAAATGTAACTCTACATTGTTGCTTGCTTTGGAATATACAGATCTATTAATGCCCAACCTCATTCTCCACCCTCCTCCCACCTTCCTGCTACTTGATGCAGCTTAAGCAAACCAGCTCACCTGCAACTCCCCTCAAACCAGGATTGGACTGAGGTTCAGGAATTTTCACTATGGGCCTGTTTTGTTAGGGGCCAATACTTCTTTCTGCAGCTTTTTGAAATCTCTTGGCCGACTTCATTTTGTCAGACAGGTTCTGTTTTAGTGATTTCTTGATTGAACAGGTCTGGAGGTAATCAGGCTTGGGTGTGGTCAGAGAAATTGAACTCGCTTTCCAAAAAATGTGATTTGCCAGTTTATTCATGATTTAACAAGGGGGGCAATTATTTTTTTCACACAGCCCCAGGCAGCTTTGGATAGTTTTTTCCCTTAATAAATAAACTAATCATTTAAAAACTACATTTTGTGTTTATTTGGGTTATCTTTGTCTAATATTTAAATTTGTTTGATGATCTTAAACATTAAAGTAGGGGAAATATGCAAAAAAAAAAGAATTTGAGAATACTTTTTCACCTCATTGTAGCGTTTACCATCATAGCTGACATTATCTATCAGTTACATATTGTCTAGCACTCATTGAAAACATCTAGCACTCATTGACATGAACAGAAAGAGAAAATCTGCAGCCAGCAGTGCAGGGAAGGTACCACACAAACAGAAATAAATATTGACCTTGACTGTAAATGAACAAAATAAACGTGCAAATTTGAGCATTTTCTTCTACACCACTCATCAATTCCTTTTCGCCTAAGCCTAAAAAAGCATATAACATTTGCTAGCAGGTCCAGTCATAGCAGTGATTTGTTAAATACTGTGTAGTCCAAACAAACAGATGGATGTGGCTCTGAATAAAGAAATGAAAGAATGGAGGAGGAGGGAGCAGGACCCAGCATAAGCAATTAGAGGTGCACTACTGACTGTTTACTGTGTAGCTGAAGTAAATTAGAGCATGCAGACTGGACTTCATTCAGGTGATTTATTGTATGAATTACAATAGATAGAAGAAAAACCTTGACCTTGGAAAATTAGTTTCACGGTTTTACATTTCAGCCCAGCACAAACAATATCATGGCTGACCTTGTGCTCTGACCCTAACTGGGAATTTTATAGTGCTGTAATGTACTTGTGATAAATAAAGGCATCTTCTTCTTCTTCTTCTTCTCCTTCTTCTTCTTCTTCTTCTTCTTCTTCTTCTTCTTCTTCTTCTTCTTCTTCTTCTTCTTCTTCTTCTTCTTCTTCTTCTTCTTCTTCTTCTCCTTCTTCTCCTTCTTCTCCTCCTCCTCCTCCTCCTCCTCCTCCTCCTCCTCCTCCTCCTCCTCCTCCTCCTCCTCCTCCTCCTCCTTCTTCTTCTTCTTCTTCTTCTTCTTCTTCTTCTTCTTCTTCTTCTTCTTCTTCTTCTTCTTCTTCTTCTTCTCCTTCTCCTTCTTCTTCTTTTTCTTCTTCTTCTTCTTCTTCTTCTTCTTCTTCTTCTCCTTCTTCTTCTCCTTCTTATTCTCCTTCTTCTTCTCCTTCTTCTTCTTCTCCTTCTTCTATCAGCTATGGCATTGACTGCATATTTCACTTGTTATGTATAAAAAACAGATGGACATTTTGATTTTCACCGAAGATTTTAATTATTTAATGCAAATGCACACACCGAAACTGATCTAAAATGTACTTTGAAAATAAGAAGGGTTAAAGCAGGTTACACTCGAGAAAATTTAAACTAGGTACTCGAGTACGCAATAGTAAAACACAGACACACTCCACGTTGAAATACACTTATGGGATCAATACACTATTGTCTGCTGGTCACGCTCGATGCAAACAAAAGCTTTTATTTTTACTTTGAGAGAGACAGATTTTAAAATGATTCATAATGTAGCCCAAAGACCAGACTAAAGCACTGCAGCACGGCACAAAGACGTTCTGATGATGATGCATAATGGGGTGCTAATAGCATACCTTTTCCAGACCACAAATTATCTTTTGAGATGAGACTTGTACAACTACTTTACAGAAGAGAATAGAATGTTTCCAGTGCTCCTGCTTTTCAGTGATTGATGTGTATCCTGTAAGTGCTCTGGGGAAACACTCAGGCTACAGAAGTTGTTGTTGCCACCTGAAAAAAAAAGTCTGGTTGTCAGTGAACACTTAATCCCTTCTTCCTTTAACTTTTTCATGCATAGGGTCCACTACGGTGGACAGTTATTGAAATTTCTATTAAACCCACATTATTTCCAGTAACTTCTCCAAACCAGCAGGGACCATGTCTTCTTTCAGTATATATATATATATATATATATATATATATATATATATATATATATATATATATATATATATATATATATATATATATATATATATATATATATATATATATATATATAAAAATACTATCGTTCAAAAGTTTGGGGTCACTTAGAAATGCCCTTAGTTTTGAAAGAAAAGCATTTTTTTTCTATGAAGATAACATTTATCAAAAATACAGTCTAGACATTGTTAATGGGGTAAATGACTATAATCACAGTAACAACCATATATGATCAAACTCCAGTATAAAATAATTCCATATTTATATGATTCTTACTGTGATTAATATAACAATGTATTCCTGAAAACATACCCAAAATGGATGTTTTTAAATGTTTTTTTTATTATGTTTTTTTTCTGATTTATGGTGTGAAGAAAGCGAAAACCTTATTTGCATGTTTTAACATATTTTTCAGAAAACCTATAATAGAAAAAAAATAATTATCTATATGTAAGTAATCAACTGGAAAAGTTTCATGTTGATTTCTGTTGGTTAACATTTCGGCCCTTTCACCTCTTGTATTTTTGTCTTGATGTGCATTTTAAACCAGTGACCCATGGCATCCACTACAGTGGAATGTTGTGTATTACACTCTAAATGTTAATAAAAAACATTCAAGTTTTAGGAGTACAAAAACATTCAGTTATTTTTTAACAGGTTCTGCATGAAAAGGCCAATATAAATACATAGACAAGAATAACAACATGCACAGTCCACTTATTGATTTTTCATATTTGCCTGTTTCTGTTCAGGGACAAGAGTCGAATTTAACTTTCACTGAGCAAAGCAGAACACTGTGGACAGGTCACCAGTTCATCGCAGTTCAACACATGTCTTCTGACTATTAGAGGAAACCTATTTGCCATTTGCTTTCTCTAGATTCATACTGTCTGAACCCCTGAACCAATCAGAACTGTAATTGGCTGGACAGTGCTGCCCTACATATAGGACCTATTCCTATACTGCCTAGATACTGTGCGGCGAAATAGCCGAGATAGTCAGGAAATTTTGCAGGACACCCTGCAGAGCTAAATGTTTTCAAGGAAAACAAACAAACAAAAAATAAATCAAATTCTACCTTCAAGTAAACAGTGTAATAAAAAGTGCCCTTTTGCACCTCAGTGACCTGGTTTATCGCAACTGGGTTGCGCAACACTTTCAGCACCACGGACAGCACCAGTTCAGAAAATGTAGCCCACTGGGGAGAAGAACTGATGGCAGCGACTCTCAGCACACATGGATGTAGCCAAAGGTGCACTGCTTATTTCTACCGACCTACTTCAGATTCTTTTAAAGCAGAAGGACCTCAAGGCCTTCAATAAAGTACTGCAAGTTTTACAAAGTACTGAAATGTGGAAGTATTGGCTCACAAATTCACTAGCATCATAGAATGAATATTGTATGAATTTCATACTGCAAATTTAGATTCCTACCGGATTGCATCTCAATTTTGCACTTAAGAGTATTAATATATAAGAACATTGTTAAGGAGTTTGAAATAAAAGACTGGGTAAAAACTCACTGGCACTATAAGACTTGCTTTCTATTCATAAATTAGATGCTGGGAAATATCTTTGTCAATATTAAGGTAGGAAAACTTGTCATGCAAATTCACAGGACTCTCATACATCTGTCTCCTGCAGGACTACAGACTGAGAGCCCTGTGTGGTCACAGCAAAGAGTAGACTACTGCAATTTGGCTCAAAGCTTTCACTAATCCTGACAAAGCCATTATTTGTCTGCTTCTGCGATTTGAACTGCAGGCACATCTCCTTTATTTAGTTTTCAATTTCCAAGAATTAGTACAGAGCGTTATAAAGAGAAACTGGGTCAAAATGTGTGCATGTGAGGGAATTTCAGCAAGAGAGAGAGAAAGAGACAGAGGAAGAAGACGGCATGTGTGTCACATTCCAGAAGTCACTTTTGATAATTTCAGTTTCATTCTTCATCAGAGACACAATAGAAAGACAGATTAAAAAGCTTTATTCAAATTAGCATGATCAGGCAGGACATTTAAGCCAAATAAGCAACATCAAAATCCGACAATTAACTAGACTTGAAAATAAAGCAAGACCATTCTCACCCATACTATCTTTGATCCACTAAGCGGGATGGAACTGGATTACGTTTGATGCAACTCTCGAAGCATACTGTACAATCTGACTGGCAAATTAGCTGCAGGAAAAAAAAAAGTTGAGCAGTGTACACAAATGAGAAATAGCTCACTTTTACTATACCAAGCACAAGCACCTCCTGTGCCATTCGATCACAGTGAATACAGAAGATATCAAAAAGGTCTACTGTATAAAAAAACACAAAGTATAAAGCAGTTAAATTTACAGTAAATGCATGTACTGGTTCTTAATAGAACATCTGCTCTGAATCCAAAAGGCTGAGCCCCAATCCAACAAGCAATTTAAGGTACTGTATCGTGGGAGTAACTGTAATTTGTGATACTAGAGGAAATGCCATTATTTCATTCATCAACAGTCACATTTATCTTTCGCAGAAGGCACACAAGGAGCTCATCATATGTGCAATTTATTAATTCTTTAAACAATGTTGGAATCAATCAGCTCAGGCAATGATTGCACATATAACACATACTCCACAGCAAGAGATCCCTCATTAAGTGACATCTTTAGTCTCACAGACAGGCAGCCAGCTGTGTTTATGTCTGGGCAGCCTGGTAGAACAGTGAGAGAGAGAAAAAGAGAGGTTCAATTTCACTGACTCAGACTATGGAGCTTGATACATCCAGAAATGTTCTATCATCACTGCATTACTGAGGGATGCCTGTGATCACATTTAGATTTAGTGCATATTTCAAATTCAAAGTGCTGTCATCTGCTTAATACTATTTTATGCACTTTATTTGTTCAGCAGTTTTTTTTTTTGCATTTGCCGAGTCAGCACTAAAATACTGTCACTATAATTAACACTATGTTCTTCATCTTCTCATAATCCAATCCTCTTACTTCATGCAATTACATTTTGTCATTTAGCACCCTAATGAGTGGTCTTAATCAACTCCTTGTTTCTGAGAAATTAAAGTCCTGGGATTAACAGTAGTGCAATAGCTCTACCTTTGAGGTCAAGAAAAGTATTCTTGTTTCAGTGTTTAACCTATGTACACTATCAAAACATCTTATGCACTAAACTACAAATATGCAACACAAAATGCCCTTGAAGAAGCTCACAAAAGCAGCATTAAAAGTTAATACATAAAATATATATAAAAACAGGAATATTCATAAAACAACACCTTGCCTGTACCTTGTAACCCCTTGTACCCTGGCAAAGATAAATACATTTTAATATTCTTACTCTTTTCAATAAACAGAGTATCTATCATTACAAAATACCTTTTTTTTTTCAAATTTTCATGATTATTGTAATTTTTTTAAGCTGATTAATGCAGTTTGCACTGTGTGCAAAAAAGGAATGCAGTTATTTGAATTGCCAGATGCAGGGAGAGAAGAAGACAGAAGCTTGTCATGAGCAAATCTTCTTACAGTGAAAGGTAAATTGACATTTGACCCTGTTTTGAAAAATGTGGTTCATTGTGTTTGAATGTTTTACATTTCCCCCTCTGGCCTCACTCAAATTTGAGATTACCCCTGAATAAAATCCAGAAGTGAGGACACGCCTCCCCTGTGCACCCTCACCCACTCCCTCCCTCCAACAAGAGGACTGAAACAGTGAATATTAGACTTTGATCATGGTTCCGAAAATTCAGTATTGCAAGTGCAATTCACGTCTCACTAGTCAGATCAGGTATGAATTGCACATTTGATGTTAGTTGCCTTTTTGCTTCTTTGACCTCCATTATCGTATCTACAGAACTACGCTATCTACAATCAAATAAGAAGAGAAACAATACATGTCCTATGGTTTTTTGTTTGTTTTTACCATTTTAGTTTTCTTTCATTCTTTTTTTTCTGTCATTTTCACACATTCATAACCTGTTGAGCACAACAAACATCATAAAAATAGAACTGAATCACGGTTACCTTTATCAGAAAGCTACTAGATGAAAATATGAGCCTTACTTAACAGCATGACTCATAATACTGTAGAAATGTTCTATTTAAAAAAAAACACCAAGGGCAAAGCCTGAATCAGTGACATAACTAGAGCCCGACCAATACATCAGGTGGCCGATATTGTTATTATCAATGGGCAGTTATAGAAGTATCAGTAACGCTGATATAGATTTATTTTTACATAATATTATGCAGAAATAGATGTTTAGGGTATTTTTAGAAAGGGTGTCATCATATAGTTTTACCAGCTTCAACTCCATTGTTCAAAATACTTTGACAATATCTGCAGTACATGTAGCAGAACATGTATCACAGGCGAACAGCAGGTGGTGCGGAGTCGAATTTGTCTTCACTGTAAATTGCTAACTATTTTGTGGAATACATTGCTGTAAAGTTAATAACAATGACCCCATCATATTCCTTTTTCCACTTTAATACATCACACTACCGTTCAAAAGCTTGGGATCACCCAGGCAATCTCATGTTTTCCATGAAAACTCACGCTTTTATTCATGCACTAACATAATTGCACAAGGGTTTTCTAGTCATCAATTAGCCTTTCAACATGATTAGCTAACACAATGTAGCATTAGAACACAGGAGTGATGGTTGCTGGAAATGTTCCTCTGTACCCCTATGGAGATATTTCATTTCAAATCATCCATTTCCAGCTGGAATAATCACTCAGCACATTAACAGTGTCTACACTGCATTTCTGGTTAATTTAATGTTATCGTCATTGAAAAAACTGCTTTTCTTTCAAAAATAAGGACATTTCTAAGTGACCCCAAACTTTTGAACAGTAGTGTTTGTATAAACAATATCGCATGATACATCAAAATAAAAATTCTTACTTCCTAAAATCAGTATCGACCCCAAATATCCAGTATCAGTCAGGCTCTAGCTATAACCAGCTACACTTACGTATATATTAGATTTATGGAAGAAGCATATTCACCCTGATTCATGTGTGTCATTATTATTAGGCGTGTTTTCAACTCTTGCTTAAAAAAATGTTGCATGACTTAAGTATATGACAAACTACGGATGGTTTCTAGAACTACAGCACACAGCCATGGAGAGAAGGCAAATTTGTCCATTAAGAAGCTTCAAAGCACTAAAGAGGGAATGATTTACTACATGAGGCCTCTTTTTAGTAACGTCCAGAATAACATCCTGCCATAAATGGTTTCAAATCGTCGTCCAAATACTTTGAACATGTCATAGAATCATGCAGATTCATGCTTAAAAGAATAATGGCGGCAGAAAGCTGAGGTGATTAGTGGTCGATGTCTGTGCGTGGGATAGGAGGGACCAGAGAGAGAAAGAAGGGTTGGAGCAGAGGGGCTGAGGGGAGGAGAGTTGTTGTACATCTTCTTTGTGAGTCAGAGGAAGAATTTCAGCCAGAAACTCCCATGAAGAGATGATTATATCATGGCAGTTCTCTTCTGGGCTCCTGCTAAGAGACAGAACACAGAATTAGCCACAACAGAAGCTCGATATAAACTTAGAGAAAGTCATCACTCATGCAACAGTGGATCGTGACTGGTTACTGCCACCATCGTTGAGGTTTCATTGGACTTCAGGGACATTTATAAGGGTAAATCATTAACTTGCTTTTTTTTTGGGGTGTATGTTGCTTTTATCTTTCTTTTTTCTTTGATTTTCACCAAATCAGCCATAGGAATCAGTAAAATACACAACTGAAATAACATGACAAAGCCATTAGGGAAGCAGAGGGTGTGATTAAAGCATGCACAAGCAAGCATCACAATGTGCTATTTGGTATTTTGGTGGGCTAGTGTCACAACTATTGAGTTTAAGGGAAAAACAGGCTCCTTATTATATTTCCCACAGATCTGACACATGGTCTAACAGAGCTCATGTGCAGGGATGTGGTTGATACAGCCGTGGGTCACAGGTATGTTACACGTCAAGAACCTATTCAGGACAATTCATTCCTTAATCCTTTTTTCCCTCCATCTGTGCCATCACGTTGCCCTGAATCTCCAGATGCCAGATGTGCACAACACAAAATCTGACCAGCAGCCAATTTTATTCTAATCTCAGCTCTCAGTATAAGCTGATAGGTTTTCTCACTCGAGAGAGCGGCCAATTTAAATTTCAGTGCTCGCAGTAGCTTTGGATTGGAGCAGAGTGTTTTATTTGTGAGGGGACTGTCTGACTGGGGACAAATGGAAATATCGGATTCTGCTCTATTTAATCAGGAAAACATGTCGACTAAAGGCTTAGTCCAAAGATTTGCGCTGGAATCTGTGACAGTTTATCAAAGCAAAAAATTTTGCGCCAAACCAAACATATATACCAAATAGAAAAAGGATAGAAAATGTCTACACAATCATAGTGGCTCTACAGAACGTAGTTAGCAACCAGCATACCTCCAGTTGTAGAATGGACTTCCTTTCATTTTGAGTACTTAAGAACAGAAAAAAGAGACAAGTTCAGTGAAATGTGTGAAACTCAGACACTCAAACTCACACTTACAATACATACGAATCACTCTCCCATATGCATCTGTGCATTATGCATATTCATGTTGTTTAATCTTGCAGTGGACTGCTTGTTTCGGTTTAGTCTGCAGGTACAGCTGTACAAAAACAAACAACATCTGGATCGTTTTTCAGCAGTTCTACATCGATGACAGTGTACTGTGTGCCGGAGCGCTGCTGCAGATTCAGAATGCATCTCACGTAGCACAGCCTTATCTCTTGTCCTTGAAGAGAACCCATCCGTGTCTGGGCTTCTTTGTAGTACTCCCCCTCTCACGCCTACTAGTTACACCATGATTGTGTGTTATGCATCTGCAGTACATGACCTACATACTACACAAGACATCAAACAGTGGCACATTTTTTTGGGGAGGATGATGGGGTGGGTGTGTTTGGACTAATTATGCAATAAAAGTGCAGATAGCTTGTTCTAGAAATACACAGATAATGAAAATCAGTCACACTGTGTTATCTTAGCTGCAACTGATTTCAAACAAATTTTTCAGCAGCCTTTAAAAACATTATGTTCCATTATACTGCGTATTTCAACATATTAGTGCTGCAGTAATTATACAACATCAGCCTCACTAACAAGTCAGTGCCATTCTTGTTTTTCCACTTGTATCACATTTCAGTGTCACCACAAAAAAGTAGAAAGTGTTCCCCCAGAGTGAAATCAGCTGGTGAGCACTCTACACTCCAAACCTCACACTCAGAGCACAGGCACAAACTAAATAATAAAACCAGCAGTGATTTTTCAGTCAGTGGTGTCAACCTGAATGCATGTCAAAGTAAGCGTAAGAGTCACAGTGGTGGAAGGAGCACTGAGACCCTTTATGTAAGTAAAAGTGCCAGCAGAATGGTTTGAAAACATGTCAAGTTAAAGGCCTACGTTCAAAATTCTGTGTAACAAAAACACGAATATTATTAGCAAAATGTAGTATGAGTATCAGAAGCGATAGAACCTGTTCTGCAGAACAATGATGCACAATTAAACAAGAGTTCTTATATCCTTAACACTTGTGCATCAGTTTGCAGGAGCACTATACTGCAGAGTCAAGTTTTAACAGTTTTGCATCACAGATTGTACCGTAGAGTAAGATTTTTATATACTGTACATTTCAGTTGTTTAGTCTATCTCAAAAGCGCTTCCCTTAAGAAAAGTCCCTACATTACATACATTCTTCATCTGAAAAGTGGCTAATTACTAAATTTGTGGAGTAAAAAGTACTATATTATCTATGTGAAATGGAGTGCACAAGTACAAAATAAAAATAAAATATTTAAGAAAAGCAAAAGCATTTGAGGGTGGCATTTGAAGGACCAATAAAATGCAAACTTAAATTCAGCACTTAAAGAACTTTCCATCACTGTGCACATCAGAAATCTGCCAAATATGTTTATCTTTAAAATAGTTGTTTTCAGTTAAGGCTGCAACTAATGATTTTTTTTGTCAATTAATTTTATTCATTAGTTGTTTTGTCTATAAATTATCAAAAAATGGTCAGTCATGTTGTGTGTTTCCCAAAGCCCCATATGACGTCCTCGAGTGTCTTCAAATATATTCATTTAACTTAAAATGAGACAGAAAACATTCAAGTTTAAGAACCTGGAATGTGAGAGAATTCAGACTTTTTGTTCTTGAAAATAGCTCAAAGTGACAGATCAATTATTAAAGTAGTTGCTGAATAATTTCATTGCTGACAGCTACTTTACTATATTACCAGAAACATAAAATATTGACGCTAGGAAGTCGTCAGTGTAATTTTGCAAACATGACATTAAAAAGTAAAACATAAAATGGTGGTAGAATATACATATAGTAATAAAGCCACTTATCTGAACCTGCTAATATCAGTAAGTATTATCAATTTGTCTTTACAACAAACACAAACAAAACAATTCTCTGCTCTACGGGAGAAACATGGTGAGTGAGAACTTTTAATTCTACACTAAGTCAGCTGACCTGCACCTGAGTTTCAGTCATGACTAATGATATTTAATCTCTGCTAAGCCCTTCTACCTTTTAACATACCTCCAGTGTGGATGCTCTGGAGTCTGTGGTCTCGCTTGGCCCTATGCTCCTCGGTATACTGGATACAAAATACCCGGCTCCTTTGGGAATTATGGGCTGTCTGACGACCACTTTGCCCTTCCTGGTCTCTGCGAGGAACAGGCTATACCAGTAGGCATCGCTGGAGATCAGGGTGGAATCTGCGATGGTGGAGCTTCTCTGGCTGATCACGCTGTTTCTGCTGATCACGCTGTTCCTATTGGCTGGGGGGATCTTGATGGCCTTTGGTTTGGGTTTTTGACACTTGAGCACAATAATAACCAAGATGGTTATCAGTAGCAGAAAAGACACCGCACCCAAACCGATCACTAGGTACAGGTTCAGGTCTGTGAAGACGTCGTACTCGAGTGGCAGCTCTGTAGTCTCTGAAAAGGACATGACATGTTCCACTGTGGATATCTTGATGGTGACCGTAGCAGAGAGGGCAGGCTGGCCGTTGTCTTTAGCAACTATTACCAGCCTCTGCTGTCTTGGGTCTCTGTAACTGAACATCCTCGTCGTCCGAATCTCGCCATTGTACTGATCCAGGCTGAAGAGGCTGGCGTCACTGATCTGCAGGAGCTGGTACGTTACCCTGGAGTTCTGCTCGGAGTCGGCGTCGATGGCGATCACTTTGGCCACCAAGTGTCCCTTATCCGTGGACCTGGGGATCACCTCCTCCACGACGGAGCCCTGCGCCCGCCAAGGTGACACTATGAGAGGGGTGTTGTCATTTTGATCCAGAATGATGATGTGAACAGTCACATTGCTGCTCAGCGGGGGAACACCAGAGTCTCTCGCCTCAATGTGGAACAGGAAGTCCCTCTCTCTCTCATAGTCAAAGGTCTTCAGGGCGTAGAGATCTCCGTTCTCAGGGTTGATGGAGAATAACATTGACATAGACGTGTTCACAATCTCTTTCTCCATTATGAAATAAACCAAGTACTGGTTCTCATTGAGATCTGGGTCAAATGCACTTAGAGAGGTCAATAACGCTCCTGGTGGATTGTTTTCCACAACATGGATTGTGTAGAAGGATTGGGAGAACGCCGGTGCATTGTCATTCACATCCAGGATCTCTAAAGTGATGGTCTCGTTTTCAGTTAAGGGTGGCGAGCCTTTGTCTGTCACTCTCAGCGTGATTTCATATTTGCTTATGATCTCTCTGTCCAGCGGCTTTGACACCAGCAGCTCAAAGTAGCCCTCAGAGGATTTGTTTAGCAGGAACGGTAACTTTTCCTGCTGATTCAAGCTGAGCTGCACTTCCCCGTTGACCCCAGAGTCCCTGTCACTGACGCTCACCACTGCAATCAGCGTCCCCACAGCTACGTCCTCAGTCAGGGAACTTTTCAGAGACTTGATGGTCACTTCAGGGTAGTTGTCATTCAGATCTGTGACGAACAATGTCACTTTGCAGTGCCCTGACAGGGGGTTGGCCCCTCTGTCCTGAGCCTGGATGTGCATTTCAAAACTTTGACTCTCCTCATAATCAATTACCCCCTTCACCTTGATCTCACCCGAGTTTGGATCAAGTGAGAAGAGCTCTTGGGTTTTCTCTGAGGTGTATAGTGTGTATGAATATACCAACTGCGCATTGGTGCCTTCATCTAAATCTGTTGCGTTTAAGGTCATCACCACTGTGCCTGCTGCTGAGTTCTCTGAAACATTGACTGCAAACACCGGCTGACTGAAGAGGGGGGCGTTGTCATTGATATCCAGCACATTAATGATGATGCTGGCTGTTCCAGAGCGGGGAGGCACCCCTCCATCCACAGCAGTTAGAATCAAATTATGAACTGCATACTCCTCTCTGTCTAATTTACCACTGAGCACCAAATCGACATATTTGGAGCCATCGCTGCCCGTTTGGATGTCGATGTTGAAGTATTTGCTCTCACTCAGATAGTAGGTCTTGATAGAATTCGCCCCCACATCCGCATCCACCGCGTTTGTCAATGAGAACCTCTCACCGGGAGGGGTTGCCTCCGAAATGTCCAAGTGCATTGTCTTCCTGCGAAACACGGGCGCGTTGTCATTGATGTCCATGATCTCCAGCTCGATGTTGAAAATACGCACGGGGTTTGAGAGTATGACATCCATTTTCAGAAAGCACGAGGTGGTTTTAGTCATGCATATGCTCTCCCGGTCTATCTTCTCCCGGATCACCAGCTCCCCGGTGTCTTTGTTGATGTCAAGGTAATTCTTGCTGTGGATGACATCGAGCTTGGCGTTGCGCTCCTCCAAGCTGCGAACATCCAGACCCAAATCTGTGGCCAGATTGGCAACAAAGGAACCCTCTTCCATTTCCTCCGGTATAGAGTACCGAGTGATGGAGAGCGCAAATCCCCACAGCGCAGCGAACGTGAAAATAAGCACGACTAACCGAGTGCGTAAAGATGCAAATATAAGCGCCATCATTGTGGTGTTCTTTTTTTTTTAAATGTAGAAATAAAGCAGATCCGCCCTTACGATCAGGTTGCTTTGATGTCGGGGAGCGCCGGTGTCATTCTTGCCTCCACGAGTTGTAGCTGGAGCTGCAGTAGGCCATGCAGAGCTGAGGACCGCTGGAGGAGCGGGGCTTTCGCCGAGCTGCTCTGCAGGGGCGCACCGAGCGTCTGAGAGGGCTGCTGAAGGGGGACCACTGGAATCTAAGGGGGCTCAAATGGATCAATAAAGGTTGTTATAACTGACACTGCGTGCAGCAGTTTGCATGAAGTATGTCAGAACATATGGAAATTAGTATATGTGATGAACACGCTGCTTAATTACAGCATGTATTTTTTATATATGCTTTGCTGGTTCTACTGGAAATCTCTTCACAGAAAGTCAAATAATTCCTCCTTACTGTTGCCAGTATGTTTGCTCACAGGGGATCTTCTGATTTGTTGGGTTTTATATGTGTAGTTTTGCTGCAAAATTAATTATCTAAATATAATATTGTGAGATCCTAACCATAATATCTAAATTAGTCTGGCAAATTTGTATTGTTTTTTCATTAACAATGTAAGGTCTTTATTTAATATTTGACCATGTTCAATAAATCTGTCCTATTTTTCCTCACAGAAAGCCATTTGGCTCAATTGTTTGTTGTTTTAAAAGTGCTATATAATTAACAGTGACTTGACTTTACTCAAAGTGGCTATTGAAGTTTAATCACTTTTAATTTAACATTTAATTAAATTTCTTATATTTCTTAATATGGCTGTACTGTATTTGGAATTTTAGCATCTGTATTTATTTTGTTTTAACTTTATTGTTATTTTGCCTTCTCTGTATTATATTTTTGCATTGTCTGTCAACCGTTGTAAAGCCATGTTTTTAAAAATACTATGTAAATATAACTATCATTATCGTAAGTCATTCTGGCAACATTTTTTTCCCTTAAGCCAGGAGAAATTCTCACCATGATTCCAAAGTCATATTCTCGTTTTGTTTCATCACCTAATCTACACTATTTTAGTTTAAATAGTTTTATTTATTTTTCTGTTTATTGGACAACAGTCAATTTAATGAACATTACTGGATGTTACATATGTGGATGCATTTTGCAAAGTAAAGCTTGCAATTGATAGTCATTATTTTGGAACAGGATGTTTAGAAATCTAATAGGTTTTGGTGTGTATTGTGTAGTGTCTTGTCTTCTCTGGTCCTTTGAGGTTTACTGGTTACAGCTAGTGGTGGAAAGTGACTCTGTAGATTCATTCAGATGCTGTATTATTGTACAATCTTGAGGTATCTGTTACGGGAAGGAGTCATAGAACCCAGGCACAGAAGCAGACAAACTGGTTTATTTAGAACAAACAAACACCTAAGGATAAAAACTTAGGGGAAATAGAAACATGAGGAATTACTGGACAGGGAGGAAGGGCTGAAATCTGACAAACCAAACCTATTTGAGAAAACAGGCAAGACTACAAAAAACAACTGAAACTCTAAACTAACAACAGAAGGGGAATCTAAGAAAAACCAGAGATGAATAAACTAAAACTAATCCAACAAAACTGGGTACTCGGGATGGGAAAAAAAAATAGACTGAAGGGGCTGGAAAACCGGCTCAGGGAATCCGGGAGCTGGCAGAACACAAGACAGAATTACAGCAGTAATCCAAGAAGGGGAAAGTGAGTCCAGATGATGATCTGAGTTTATGGTCCAGTGTGGAGTACATGACTGAACCGGCTTCTATACTGTGAGGTGGAATTGCTAACAGGTGAGCTGAGTGAGCTAATTATGGCAGCTGATTCACATTGCTGCAATCCGACTGCAGGCAGGTGGAAGATTCAGGAAGCAGAGAGAGAAACAGGAGAGGGGGTGACTGGCAGATAGATGCAGAGATAGACAGATGCAGAAAGAGGGAGCTAGAGGGACAGGTAGAGAGACACACAGGAGAGAGACAGGATGAGTGAGACAGATATGAGGGGAGAGAGATGACAGACAGGAAGAGGGAGGAAGAAAGATACAAAGTGTGAGGACAACAGGGGCCGGTGCAGGGATCATGACAGTATCTGCACTTGACTTGAATATTTACAGTTAATGCTTATTTTATACTTGACCTCCACTAGATTTCAGAGAGAAATCCTATACTCTCTATGACATTTATTTGACATGGTTAGTTAGTTTTAATATCAGGATGTTACACAATATACACAATCTTTTAAAATAAAACACATGGTTAAAGATTAAACCAGTGGTTTCCAACTTTTTTTTGGCCTCTTACAAAGAGCAATGGGTAGTCTGGATAGGTCAGATTTTTGAGGTCCATGAATTGCAATTTCCCTCTTAACATCTCACATGGTTTCATTGCAAAACAACAACAACAACAACAATGTTCAAATGGTCCAATAGCTCAGCAAAAATCAAAGACCACAAGAAATGTCTACAAACTGAAAACAGGTTGCATTGCATCCAAAATTATTTTTTTATTTTTTTCTTCCTATTAATTTTGTGACAAACTGTTGTGCCTGTATTTGAAACTGTATATAAAGTAATGCAAATACAATAAAAAATAAATAGAAACAATAAAATGCACTCTGTGGTCTCATACAAAGGAGAAAATATACCAAAGGTTCTATTAGCCGCCTGTTCTGAGTAAATCAGAATGAGGTGCCCTATTGTGTGTCTCTAAATGGCAACCTGGAATAAAGTGCCTTCATGAGTGCCTTCAGTGGAAGAAAATAAAGCCCTTCCACAAGCAAGGAAATGTGGTAAAGTGACTTTAAATGAAATACGGGATTGTAATTAGGTGAACTGCAGGTTTTCCACTGGTGTTATCAAAAACAACTGGAACAAATGCCATTCATGGTGCCACTTAGTCTAATATACTTAAGTGCAGAATTGGGTGACCTCTCAGTGGGAAAAAAGCATGATTGGTGTCCTCTAGGGTGCCCCTCATGGATGTATTAAAGAAAGTTGCAAAGATGGCACCACACTTATTCAAATGAAAGCTGTTCGGTGGTGCATACACATTTCCATGCTTCCACAATAAGATTCCCAGATGGTTTGCATGCTTCCAAAGTTTTTTGTCCATAGCACTAGCATCCTTCTCGTGCTCTTCCTGTAGAGATCATGCGTGACTGAGACCTAACCCCAACCCCATGCCACCGGCGAGCTGTCCGCCATCCTATTGGCTCATAGCACACATGAATGAGCTTAAATAAAATAATCATGCGGCTCTTCTTGACTTGCCAAATGTTGTTGGACCAAAAGGATCAAATTCTGTTCATAAAAAAATCATTTTGCACATCTCCAATGCACAGAAAAAATGCCTTTGCTGTTTGTTGGCTTTTGGGTCAGTGTGCATCACATGATGAATGCAGAAGTTGTAGAAATGCCGTTTTTTCACTTTTCCCAGTGCTGTTCAAGAGCTCTTGCATCCCACACATATGAGAAAATGTGAAGAGTGAAAAACACGAGAGACTGTTCTCTTTAGTATGGGTCGTTCCACCCTCAAGTTCTCGTCTGATCATCTTCAGTTTGACAGATTTTTTAAAAAGTAGTGAATATCGACTGAATTGACCATATGTCAAATCAAGGGTCATTGATAACAGTAGTTTTTGAGTTAAACGTTTTTAAAGAGGGGTGGGGTTATGTCCATTTTTGCATTTTCTTTGTGGGAATCTGTGGAGCAATGTTTGAAGTGCCATAGCTTGAGAAACAAGAAAAGCACTCAGAGAGCGCAATGATTTACCAAGGCTGTTCATTCCACCATATGGCATTATCAGAAATGCAGCATTTGTTTAATAGTTATTATCAGAAATCACGGCACTATAGAACGTGGCCATTTAATAAAGATGTACCCACAAACAAACTTGCGCTGAGCAGAGGCATGTATTATGCATGTGTATATTATGTGTGGATACTGAATCATGTGACCTATATATGTAGTGGGCGGTGGGAATTGATAGGACTTGGAAACATCCCCACAATTTAATCAACTGTTCTTTGTATGATTTCCAACTGAAAAGTCCCAATAAGTCTGCAGCGGTGGATTTGTAGTAGGATTGCAATCATGTGATCGCCAGCGAGCAGCTGACGTAGCGTTCACTTGTTGTCATAGTTACAGTGATGCCGTGCCGCTATCTTACAGAAATCTTTAACAAATCCGTAGATCCAGACTATAAGCTGCATCACTGCCAAAGTCTAATGAGGTGTTCCTTGTGTCATTTCTGACCTTCCCTGAAAATTTCATCCAAATCCAATTGTCTATTTTTGATTAATGTTGCGCACAGACGGAATACCAGATGGAGAAACGAACGCCGATGGTCACATAACTGTGCTGCATTTCTTGGTGCAATAATCATGTAGCCTGTGCAGAAATTGTGTAGGCCCATTGATACATACATTTGGTATACAGTGGTACAACTCTGCTTTGATAGAAAATTACAAACCAGTTGTAAGATGGTGCAAACTTGGCCAAAAAATGTCAATGTTTGACCCATATGCCTTTATGATGACCATTCTGGTAGAAATTAGAGATCTTTTCATGTAAGTCAAACAATTTGGAAATAAAGCACGTTTTAAAACACTTTGTTGTTGTGGCTTTTGCATTATATTGATTAGTCATGCTGCTGCTGTTGGTGGTGGAGGACGAGGCTGCGGTGGTGGTTGTGAAGTGGATGACTGCTGCCATAGTCTGTATTTGTAGAGCACATCTCATAAATGATACAAGTGAAGAGTATATAGGATTACAAACAGACATGCCAAATAAGAAATATGGTCTCAATACTCAATTCTAGGCCTATAAAAGATGTCAAACAAAGAGCACTTACCTAATGTTATATCTACAGTGCGCTGTTGTGACCAAGCAACCTAACCACATTGATTAAACAAAACTCACAACTAACCTAACAGAAAATCAACAGAATGGGTTGAGATACTGGCTGAGCAGACCAAATGAGCACAGTGGGGGAAATACAAAACACCTATATCTAAACGAACTACAAAGACCACAAAAAAGAACAGTTTGTCTACTTAATTAAAAAAACAATACTAAATGAACTTAAACTATATGCAAATACCCAACACAAATCAAATGAAAAATGTAATGTTTAAATCAAATAAATCTGGTCCCCCCTTGAAGTAGCAGGCATTTGGTGTGGCCTGATTAGCAGCTCTGGTATAAAGGCCGAGAGATCCACTGCTGCAAACTTTTGCTCAAAGTCAGTCAAATGACCACAGCTGCAGAAGCCTGGACGCCATAGTACAGGTAAAACAAGGAAAGCTTTCATACAACTTAAAAATATAATGTTGAACATGCAAAAGTTAGCTAAATATTCTACAAATGGAACTTAAGTACTTCAACAAATGCTGCTTAAGCCACTAGTGTTTTGTTTGAAATGACAAATTATGACCTCTGTGTTTTTGTATGTGCAACATGAGTGTTAAAAGTTTATCGGCTTTAAAGTGGTTGAAGGGCTTACCGACTTTTATGGTTGAATGGCTGCAAATGCGGCCTTCATACTGCCTGTAGACTCTTGTCTGCCTTTGGTTCAGGGCAGCTGTATCCTTGTACACTTTGTCATTAGCTGTGTCATATAGCAAGGCTTTTTGTTGCAGTTAAATGTAATTGGACTGAGAATGCATTACTGATGAATGCCAATTCTATTTTAAAGTTAACTTTATGTGTGAGCCTGTCCAAAACTGGTTAACATGCTGAATAATATGCCAGACAGATAGCACCTATGTTACTAAATCTCTGAAAGTCAGCCTTGTGGTGCCCTGTTTGTTTGTTCAGGCTGCATTTACACCATTTTAGCTTGGGGCCCAAGCTAAAATGGTGTAATTGTAAACTACAACCTGCTTGTTTAATGCTGTTTTTTATAATTTTGGTGTCAAAGTCATAACACCAACATTGATGTGTTTCATCATAGTACAGTCATATAATTCAGTTTACAGCTGAAAAAACGTTTACATGTTAAATATCTCTTTAAAGGTTTAAATTGTACACATCAGATTGTATCATAGTTAATAATGAAAATTATCAAAGGAAAAACCATAGTTCAGTCAGTGTGATTCTTGTAGGAGACAGTAAAGAATGAAGAGGAAGGAACCACCAGCAGCTTTTCCCAGCCTAAAAGAAGAGAGGAGGAAGAGCATCCCAGAGAGGAGATGGAGGAGGAAGAGCATCCCAGAGAGGAGATGGAGGAGGAAGAGTTCAGAGAGAGAGAAAGAAATGAAGGCATGCAGAGCTCAGACAGCGAAAGGTAAATCAGACTATCTCTGGTCCAACTGGTCAACACACACACACACACACACACACACACACACACACACACACACACACACACACACACACACACACACACACATACACATACACATACACATACACATACACATACATATATATATATATATATATATATATATATATATCATTTCTTGCTGGCCCTCAGGCACCCAGACTCTGCCACTGATACACAACAATGGTGATAAGTTTTGAAAATGCTGAACCATCCTGTCTATGCGGCATATATTCTGTGTCATTCTGTTTTGCTTACTGCTAAATTTTATTGTCTGCTTTCTAAGTAAGTAACTAAAGGGGTTGTGTTCTGATAGGATGGGTGACAATGTTAAGATGCTCCTCAATCTTTCCTCTCCTTTTGCGCCATCCAGTGTCTATGCAAAGAATTACAGGAATCTCTGGATTTCAGCTCAGAATACATGCAAAATACACAGACCCTATTATATTCAGTGCATTTGAAAGGTTTCTTTAAAAAATTGTGCTGTGCTATGTCTGTATTCAAAAGTAAATACATACAGAATGTGTGGCAGGACCTGTAGAGAGGCATAACTGCTTCTTCCTATTGCAAAACTGTTGACTTGAAAGCATGTCGGATAGATAAATAGAAAAATAGATAGATAGATAGATACATACATACATACATAGATAGATACTTTATTAATTCTGAGTGAAATTTAAGAATCTCGAGGGAAAGTCAAGTTAAATCATAGTTAATACTGAATTGTGTAAAATCTGTCTCCACTGCTGCCCTGACCTTTTTTTTTTTTTTTTTTTTTTTTTAATAAGGCATCATTGTAATTGCAATAATGGTGAATTAGTGCTAGCCCGTTCTGCTGGATGGAAAAAGCAGCAGCAGCATGAAACTTATACCTACATACAGCCACATATGAACTAATGGTAGCCTGTCTTAAAACTGCCATCACTTTTAAACTGATTGGTCGAAGTTGTTATTATACAAGTAAAAGAAGAGATCAACAGTCAGCTTAAACTGAGACAATCCCTTTAATTTGTAAGCAAGGACTTGTTTGACATCTCTTTTTGTCTTTAATAGACAAATTACTGAATACGTATACAAGAGGGACAAAAGAGAAAAAAGGAACAGAAAAGACAGAGGAAAGCAAGAGAAATTGGAAAATAAGAGGATATTCAATTGATTGGATCACACTGTAAATACAGTTGCACCAAATACATCCATTTGAGTACAAATATGATAAATATACACAGTGTAATCGTGATTTATTCATTACTCCACCAAGGGTTTCAGATACTTCTTTGATTTTCTGTAAACCACAAATGACTTTTAACTTCCACCTTATCAGAATCTGAAGTGTCTGTGGTTTGCTGCACTTTATTTCTGTTTTAAAGCAGGGAAATGTTGCCCTTTGATAATTCAATCTCAGACCTCAGTAGAATTTAGTTTTTCAGTGACAAGATGAACACTTCAAGAAAGAAATGATTTGACTTAACACTTAAAGTAGCTTTTCACCTGTCCTTCCATGACTGAATGACTAGACTCTCGACTGAACAAAACTCCAACACTTGAAATCACTCCAGGAGGGCAAATTTACTTAAAGCCAAGAAGTACTTTTAATTGTATCCTTTTAACGGTGGATAAATACGCTGCTATAATTACTGATAAAAGAAAAAATATGTATTCAGACCAGCCTGCTTTTAAGTTCAAGAATAGGTTGAAGGATTTATTTTTTTATCGATAAAATTAATATTTTGACTTGAAGAGCCTTTAAGCACAACCTGTAAAAAGTTGAAGCTATATGGAAACCATTATCGCACTACCACTTCCAACTCCTCGGTGCATGTCTTTTTCCCCAAACTTTCAAAGTTGTTTTTTTAAAAACAAAAAATGGGACCCTGCATGTTGTATGCCATGATTAAGTAAGTTAACCAGATATCACACTCTCAAAGTGAATGAATTATCTTATATATAATGGCTCAATCTAAGTTATTTAAGGAGAGACACAACAATTTAGGACACTTTGTAAACCTGAAACATGACAGTAGCTATTACTTGATGTCTTTTTGTTTTGTTTTTTTTGGTCATGCATTTACTGTACTCGCCACACATTAAGTTATACAGAATTTTCAAATTCATAATGAATTTTTGTCTGACTAGTAAGATTCTTCTGGCTGGCTTGACACAAATAAGTTACAATGAGAGAAGACATTGTCCAAAAAATGTTAATAATACTTTGCAATGACTTTTTGTTTTTTTACATAGTTGCTAACAAACAAACAAAAATATTCACAACCTTTCTCACACCAATCAAACTGTTCTTTACAGTTTTTCTGCTAGTCTTCCCTGGGATTCTGTTCTTCTCCTCTTTGTGATGATGTCCAGCTCTTTGAAGTTGAAGGTTTCTGTGTCTTCACTCTGGTGTTCAGTTCTTGCACAGATTCTTGATGGGATTCAGGTCTGAACTCTGGCTGCGCAGCTCTAACATGTTCATATTTTTTCTGTTTACCTTTTTTTTCAAATTATTGTCTTGTTGGAAGCTGCAGTGCTTCCTCAGGACAACTTTTTTCCTGCAGACTGCCTTGTTTTTTTTCCTTTTGAATCTGAATAAAGTCCTCTTTTCTTTCAATCCCACTTACTTTGACAAGGTTGCCTGTTCCATTAACTGAAAAACTCCAAAATATTACAATTCCACCGGCATGTTTCACTCTGGGGATGATCTTAGGATTAGATGCTTTTCTTTTCAACACAATTGATGATCAAAAGCTTAATTTTTTGTCCAGTTCACCTTTTGCAAAGGCTGTTGGCTTCTGTGGGTCTGTCTTGGAGAGGTGAAGTCCTCCTTGGTTGGTCCAGCCTGGTACAGTTTTAGTTTTGTGTCTGTGTTAAGGTGTTGATGCCAGAATGGTTGAGACTCATCAGGATGTCCTTAAAGTGAGCCTTGGCTTTTTCTTGGTCTCTCATACTACCATTCTTTCCACTGCAGGGGTCACTTTTGGTTTTGTACCGCACCCTTTGAGATCTTTACAGTGTGGGACTCCATTTACTTTTTGATGATGTTTTGCACTGTGACTACCGGCACTTAAACACATGGATATGACTTTATAGCCTTTCTTCATCCTGTGAGCAACCACAATGCAAAACTCTCAGTGATGGACCCTAATAGCAGCTCTCTGAGCTCTTTGGTTTTAGCCATAAGTTATAATTGACTAGAAACCTTCTACAGAACTACTCCATCAGCTGTTCTCGGTTTGTATTGTGTTAATATGCTCTAGAACATGATGGAAATCACCAGGATGAAGCTACTTTATTAATCCCGAGTAAAATTCAAGGATCTCTATATGTATCCCTGTGATACTGGTGACCTGTACAGGGTGTCCTTTGCCTTCGCCCTGTGTCAGCCGGGATAGACTTCAGCCCCCCCGCGACCCTAATGAGGGTTGAGCGGTGCATAGATAATGGATGGATGGATGAGTAGGTGTGTCCAAACTTTCTACTGGTACTGTATATATGTATGTGGCATTTTCTGAATATTTTAACAAACTTGTTTAAATGTACTCAAATTATTTCAAATGAACACAAACAACATAAAAACATTTGTTTTTCAAACCTATACATGGACTATAAGTGAAGAAAGAGGAGAATACTGATTTCATGCAAGCTTAGAGCTGGTTAGTCACCAGTCATTAGGCGCCCTCTAGTGGGATTAAAGGGAGACTATTTCAGTCTCTGAAAGTTGTGGAAGCTATGGATTGTCAAGGGAGATGAAGGGAAATAAAGAAACGCAGATTAGGTTCTGACTTCCTGACTAGATTTATATGGCACAGAAGCTGCACATATGCTAGGTCCCTGCTTATAGCACAGTGGACATATAATGACTGCTAAGACCGGCTGTTTATGCCACTGCTTGTGATACAGTCAAAGATAAATCTTAGCTTGAATATCTGTAATTGTTGCAGTTGTTGGCCTGTAGTTGTGGGTTTATGTTTTTAATTTCCTGGTTGTATCCAAATTAGAGGGTAAAATATTTGTTTTGGTTGTTTATATCTATCTGACTTGATGGTCTGTTAATTTAAAGGTCCTGTATTGTACTCCTTTTCATCAAATTGATCAAAGTCTCACAAGTCTCCAGAGTGCATCTTTCAGTTTGTCAGCTCAAAGTTGGTTCATTTTCATTATAATTGTATAACCGCTAGTTTTAGGGCTGATCTAAATGGGCTTTTTTGCCCTGAAAACCAGTGAGCAGCTGCTATTCCCGCCACTTTCTGGAAGAAGATACTATCTGTGAACTGGATGACTATTGGTTATTTAGATGTGAGGTAGCACCTGGGTTGAACTCTGGTTGGCTTTTACAGTTTGGAGGCTACTGTGGGAGTTCCTTAGGGATGGCAGATGTAAACATATTTATATCCAAACGGCTTAAATGTTACAATTTTATAACCACAAAACACTCTAACAATGGATTGTCACCATAAGGGACCTTTAAAATTCATCTGAAACTGGCCCTTTACACTCAGCGTCTTGAACATGAGGCAGTTCACTGAGGCAGTCAGGTACAAACCCAAGATTAACCCACTGGTTTGCAAAAGCTCAGTTAGAGGCGATGGATCTTGAGGATAATCTCCACAGCAGTAATTTAAAACCTAGGAGTTACTGACCAGAATGTCAAGAGAAAGGTTAAGAACCATTCACAACAGCATTTTCTTCCCTCACCACCCTCATATGCACACGTGCCCATGACTGCGCTCCAGCCTTACGTCAGACTCCTCTGCAGCCCAGTCTCAATGTCAGAATCTGGGCAGAGATTGACTGAATTTGTGAGGAGACCATTTGATTTTTACTCCTTGTTTTCTGACAGCCAGTTAGGAAATTGGGCTCCTGCCTTAATACCATGATGTCTGCTTGGATCTTATAAATCTGTGCACAGCTCACTTGTAACTGTATGTGGGATGACATTAATTATTAATAATGACAGTCCTCACTGTCAGCCAGGGGCAGAGCCAAGGGTTGGCCTGAGGTGGTCACAGCTGCCACAGACTAAAGTCTGGCAACCCTTCTGGCTACACTACATACACAATAGTGAAGCCTATTAGAGGGCCGTTGCATGTGCTCAATGAACTGGAGTTACATCCAGTAACCAGTGTTTTTCTTGTTGTTCCCATATAGATGCATTTTAACAGGGCAACCACCTTCATTTAACCATATACAACCATGTACTTCTGTACGAGAGAAGGTTATCTCTGATTACTGTTAAAAAGTCTATAGATAGTATAAAACTGCTTCTGTTTTTTATGCACAAGTTAAGAATCTAATGTTTTCATTAGTTATGGCGATTTAAATTTTGCTGTTGATTGATTTGAAGCTCTTACACAGACTCTTAACGACTATGGAAGTGGTACAAACTGCTGAACAATGTAATATTGACCAAGTCAAAAGAAGAAAAATACAAAACTAAAGGCTGGATGGACAAAGTATGATGTCTCAGTTAGATCCTGAGCAAAACAAGGACACTGTTGACACACTTGTCTTATATACTTATGTAATTTAAATGGTACGTATCCTATGAGCTTCGTCAAACACAAAAAAAAAAAAAAACACACACACAAAAAACATTACCAAAACAACCATTCTAGATATTTAGTCAATTAAAAATTACAGTGGAAAAAAAGATACTTACACTATGAGCTTTCATGTACTTCTACATCGCAGCCTTACCTGCATCAGCAAATTATAAAAGTGAAAGAAAAATAACCAGACATTATGCCACAACAACGTGATCTCAGCTTGGCCACCTCTATAAAAGTGATCTGACTCTGCTACTGCTGTCAGCTTTAAATGGAGGAAAATCTATTTATAAAAAAAAAAAAAAAACAAACTAGAGTCAGTTGCCTTTTTCTGCTTTCCTGTTCCAGTATATTGATGTGTTTGCTTAAAGCTGATGAATGCAATTAGATTTTATTTTGTGTATCTTATCCAGTTTTTAAGTTTTTTTTTAAAGTGCTTTACTGGTATCCTGTGTCAGTGGGTTAAGACTTTACAATAATGCTCTCCTTCCAAAGAGATTTTCATCTTAATGGACTTCCTGTTTAAATAAAGGTTAAATCAATATATAAATTTGTATATTCTCCTCAGAAATTAAAGTGTAGCTGTTCTATCAGAAAATGAAAAAAAAAATATAGAAACAACTGGTTGAGAGCAAATTTATTGTTTTTAATATATACTGTACATGGTGAGAGATCATTTCTACTAAGCATAACTATGTAATCATCTGTCAATATACAAACCCCACCTAATGATAAAAACAAATCTGAAATACATATAACCAGTGAGTAAAATACTTGTCTTTATTCTCTGTCATTATTCTCCAAGAGGTGCATGACATTTGCAGTGACTTTACGGGACTTACATCGATTCACCTGTGTTACTGCCCTTGAAAATGTCATCAACATTTCATTGTGATGTGTCAGCATGATGGTTGGCTGCACAAGAGGTCACATCATAGCTGGGATGCTGTAACACAATCTCTCAGTGAAGCAAGATGTAGAGGTTGCTTTATTACACTTGCCATATATGTAGATATTTTTAGTTTGGGTGCATTTCCTTGAATCTGCACTATTTTTCTATTCCTTTATATACCATTTTGCATTGCTTGTGCATTATGCCTGATTGCAGACTTTTTAAAAATGACCAAAAAATAAAAGAAGAAAAACACACTTAGGCATGATTGGAGTCAAACTGATAGGAAAACTGTACACAGCTTGATTTTCCAGACAAGATCTACTTGTGAATAACAGCGCACACACAAATGATTTGATACTGAGTTTAACATCTATGGTTTTACTTTTCATAAAAACATTTTGTCAGCTATTGATAGAAACCTCTAGTGTGAAGTGCAAACTTTATTGCTAGCTGAGTATATTGGTTCACAGCTTTGGCACACAGCAGTGCACTCAGCTGTGCCTATGAGACGTAAAAGGTGGATCTACAGAAAAGGTACCAGAACATACACAACCTTTGAGTTAAACATTTGTCGTATCCCTACAGAACTGATTTGTAGCAGAATCTAAAGAGGAGTTGGTACTATTTAAAGATAGAATTGCTTATGATACCGTCATCTTTATCAAAAGATTGTTCATAGTTGGAGATGAATCTCTTCTTCTTCCCGAAGGTAGAGAAGGTGTTGTACACGTCCAGCTCTCCTCGGTTTGGTGCCAGCTTCAGAGTGCTGTAGCCAGACGTGGTGCCGGGAATGTACACATTGTGCTGGTAGTCTGGTGGTTCGGATTGAGGCTGGGTGTACTTTGGAGTCCATGAGTAGTTTGGAGCTGCTCCTTCTTGAAGAGACATCTTGCAGTCTATAAAAATGCACATAAATTGTATCTGGAGATTATCCCCACATTTAAATACAGTACACTTGATCTGAATAAGGTGCTTTTAAAAGGCATCCTCTTATTTGCAGCTCTTTCGCAAAAATATCACTTCTTGCAGCGACTCAAATAATCCCCATGTTGATGTATTAAAATACCCCCCAGTTTTTTGGGGGATCTGGTATTATCTGCTTTTTGGTGTGCCGTTTTACATGTCAGACTAAATCCTCAGGCACAGAGAGAGAGAACTCCCCCACCCACCTCATTACCCCACCACCCTCTTTTAAGTCAACAATAATATGCCAAAATTAGACGGCTGCCACCTACCATTCATATGGTTCCCCCAGGTCCAGTATTGTGGTGCCACGGAGCAGGAAAACCCATCAGTATCATATTTCTGTTGTCGTGAAAGTGTGCCCTCCATATTTGCTGAACTGTACCTGTAAAGATTTTTTTAAAAATAGCAAACAGGTATGAATTTACGTGTTTGTGCAGCACGTGTGTCAGCATGTGGGAAACTGATTCAACTGTGCTTTCACCTCTTGTACGCCGAGTTACGCTGGTTTTTGGTCCACGTCCAGTCCTTGTTTGAATACTTGAGCTGCACAATTGAAACATAAAGAAACTTTGTAAATCAGTGACCACCTCATGGAGAACAGTTGCACTGTATTTATGTCTAGTTGACTGCCAGCATTGGAGAAATTCAATAGAGCGCAAACCACAAAAAGCCTGTTTAGTGAATAAGCTGGAAACTTGAGAAAGTCTGTTACTTTTTACAGGCAAAAAATAATGTGGATTTCCTGTTCCTATGTATTTTTTAATAACTGATGAAAAAATGGACACACAAATTCAACATTATATGCAGTAACTGAGAATATACATCTCTTAAAATGTGCTACATTTGTGATATCTAACCTGCTTATGTGGCTAAAGTGAAATGTTATGGAAACACTGATGCTGTTTACTAGAGCACAAATGCAGCAGCTGTGTCCTTAATATCAAGCAATAGCTTGAAGTCTGTGTAATCTTTTATCCTCACAACACCTTTCAGTCTGCAGGGTATGTTGGTAAAACATGTGGGTTGTTTGAGGCTGAATTATCCATTTGATTACCCACATAAAACTCAGTAAGTGCAAAACTGTGTATTTTCTTTTGTGCATTTATAATATCATATATTAGACATTCGTCTGACAGTTTTGATTTCACAGTTCGCATGCAAAACAGTTTTCCAACATCAATTAATAAAGACTATGCTGGATCGTGTAGCGTCCCCTAGTGTGCAAAACGCATCGTAGCGCTTGTCCCTGTGTTAAACCTCTGTGTCATCCATAATGGATGTGAGGCAGCAGGACAAGTGAGAGATATGACTGAGTGGATATAGAGTTTGGATGAGTAGTTGCAATTCTTAAAGTGTTTGATAAGAGAAATAATCCTTCTTTTATGTTGATTCGCAGCTTTTCAGTGTATTACCTCGTTCGGGGTCGCTGCTCTAGTGCTGGACAGCTCATTACGGTCCAGTGCGCTCCAGCCAGAAGTCAGGTAATCTGTGCTCTTGGTGTTATTCTGTTGGACTGACATAACCGGACTGCACGGCTTCAGGAACATGAAGTCGCTTTTGGATGACTCCGGCGTCAGGCACATTTTGTAGCAGTAGACTTGAGGCATCGCGCCGTTGCCGTTTGGCTCCGCGCAGCCGGACGCGCCACCGGACATCCGGACGTTTAAGTTGGACTTCTTGAACACCTCCGTCGTGGTGGACAGGTCTGAGCGAGAGCAGCAGCAGCAGCAACGAGTGATGGAGGGGAAGCTGGACTCTTTATTGGACGGTCTGCCCTTCAGTCTCCTCACTGCGACGAGGACGATAATAGCCACCAGAAATGTGAATGAGATTGCGCCCAGAGACACGATTAAGTACAGGGCGAAGTTGGAGCTGTGATGTGGGCTTCGTGACAGGTCACCCAAATCGGGCTGCGAATCTGGCAGGCTGTCAACCACTGACAGAATGATGGAAACTGTGGCCGAGAGCGGCGGCTGACCATTGTCCTTCACCAGAATGACCAGTCTGTGCCTCGTGGGCTCCTTTTCCACTAACTGACGGATCGTCCTGATTTCGCCCGTGTACAGAGCGATGCTGAACAAGCTCGGGTCAGTTGCTTGCAGCATTTGATAGAAAAGACGCGAGTTTTGACCTGCGTCCGCGTCCACAGCGTTGATTTTAGTCACAAGGTAACCGGCGTCCACTGATCTGGGCACTACCTCGCTGGGCGTTGTGCCGTTTTGCGTGGCAGGTGACACAATGACAGGTGCGTTGTCATTCTGGTCCAGAATGAAGATATTCACTGAAACGTTGCTGTTCAGAGGCGGAAACCCCGCGTCTTGAGCTTGAACTGTGACTTGAAAGTTTTTAAGTTGCTCGTGGTCGAAGGATCGTAGTGCGTAAATGTTTCCACTGTCGGAGTTTATGGACACATATGTAGAGACGGGCATTCCCTGTATGTCCCCTTCTAGGATAGAGTAGGACAGGTATGCGTTCTGGCCAGAATCTGGATCCACTGCAGTCACTGAGCAGATGGATGCTCCCGGTGCGTTATTCTCGGTTAGATACACAGTATATGAGGGCTGTTTGAAGTGAGGCGCGTTGTCATTCACATCAGACACTTGGACTAAGATAGTTTTCCTGGTGAATAAAGGTGGAGAACCCATATCTCTTGCAGTCAGGGTGATGTTGTACTCTGCAACTGCCTCTCTGTCCAGAAAATCACAAGTTACTAATGTGTAATAATTCTTAAAGGAGGAATGAAGCTGGAATGGGACCTGGTGGGGAATCTCACAGTCCACGTTCCCGTTTTCACCTGAGTCTTTGTCCATCACACTGATCACTGCAATCACCGTCCCCGGGGGCGCGTCCTCCTGCACAGGAGTGGACACTGATGTCAAGATCACCTCTGGAAGGTTGTCATTTTTATCCAAAACGTTCACTAACACTTTGCAGTGCACTGCCACAGCAGAGGGGCCTTTATCTTTAGCTTGGACATAAATTTCATGCATCCTGGCTTTTTCGTAATCTATCACTCCTTTGACTTTGATTTCTCCTGTGTGCGGGTCCACGCTGAAAAGCTGGCGCACTTTGATGGGAGCGTGGCCGCTAAATGAGTAGGTGATATCAGCATTGGGACCCTCATCTAAGTCGGACGCGTTGAGTTTTATGACCACGGTGCCTTTGGGTGCGTTTTCAGCCAGCCTCACTCTATAAAACGACTGATCAAACACAGGCGCGTTATCGTTTGCATCCAAAACGGTGATATCAATTTGCGCAGTGCCTGATCTCTCCGGTGAGCCCCCATCCACTGCCGTCAGCACCATCTGATGCGCGCTCTGCTGCTCTCTGTCCAGCGGGTTTTGCAGGACTAGTTCTGCAAATTTGCTGCCATCACTGCGCGTCTGTATGTCCAAGAAGAAATGCTCATTTACGCTCAGCAAATAGGTGCGGAGAGAGTTGGAGCCAACATCCAAGTCCTGTGCGCTCTCAAGTGGGAAACGGGATCCTGGCGCAGCGGACTCCGATATGTCCAGGTTAAACTCGCTCCACGGGAAACTAGGAGAGTTATCATTCACGTCTAGAATTTCCATCTCCACCCTGTACAGCTCCAGGGGATTTTCTATGACTACTTGCAGGTGAAAAGAACAGGATAAACTCTGCTCGCATAGTTCTTCACGATCAATTCTTTCATTGACAAATAAAACTCCATTTTCCAAATTTACCTCCACATACTGCTTCTTGGCACCGGAGACTATCCGGAATCTGCGCGCAGAGAGCTTGTCCAAATCCAGTCCAAGGTCCTCTGCAATGTTGCCAACAAAAGCTCCGTGCTCCAGTTCCTCTGGGATGGAGTAGCGTATCTGTCCCCACACTGCATCCAAGAAACAAGTGAACAACGCAAAACGATACACTACATGCCATTTCCCACACAGTCTGTTCTTCGCCCGTTGTGTGTCCATCTGTAGGCTGAAGCAAATCCCCGCAACTCACTCAGAGGACCGTGTCTCCAGTGGATTCATATGAAACGATCAAATCAGAAATGTGCAAAATACAATTTGGAAAAAAAACTTGACATTGGTGGGACCGGAGCAGCGACTGGCAGCCTGAGAGAAAAGAGAGGAGAGAGAAAGGGATGCAGGGGCTACTAGCCTGTCTCAGATTAGTGTGCGCTCTGTGTGTCTGCGTGTGCGTGTGTTTATTATTGGCCCTACTGTTCCAATAGAGAGGAAACGACATCTGCTCGGATAATCTTTCCTGCCTACTAGCCCGATCAAATTCATGTCACAGACTCCAGGCTTTGACCGCAGGTCAGAAGTACTATATTCAATTTCTTTTAGGAGTGTTTCATCATTTTTGAACTGATAGAGTGAAGCATTAACGGATATAAACACACCTTACTGCAGTATATTCACTCTAACTCACAAGACAGGTGAAAACTTACAGCTGTAGACAATTTATTCTCAGGGAAACTCTTTTTATTTATTTTTTTAATACTGTACGAAGTGCTGCTATTACAATGTAGGACGCTGCATGAATGAAACTGTCCCTCAGGAGAAAATCGATTATTGGAAAGTTTTGTTTGTCATAATGAACTAGAACCTTTATCAAATCAGAAGAAAGAAGTCATTTTAATATTAGCGACTGTAAATCTACTGTTTAACAACTATGGAGTCTCTAAAGACTAATTCTAAACTATAAAATTGCATAGCTGTCCTCAGGAAGAAGCTGCACATCACCTTTGCAAATATTACCTCTGTTTAAAACTGCTCTTTTCTCTTCCTCTGCATATATCAGTGTATTAATACACAAATAGAGCAGTTGTATCTGTTTACCATCCACCTCAATGCGTCCTGCACCCGTTTGCTCTGAAAAACCCAGTTCCCCTGGTTAAAAACTGAAAACACAATCTGTCTGCAGCAATGAAACGGCAGCAGATGGTGAGGTTTTCCATGGGCTCATGCTCTTTTTAATTAATGGAATGGAGATTAGAGGGCATTTTCCCTGGATCATTAGTGAACAGAGGAATTAAGACATTTTGTGAGGAATAATCCCAAGGCTATCCATGTGATGCACATGTGGTTTTCTCTCAGTGGTCATATTGACCTGCTTTTCACAGCCTAAGTGCATGGCATCACTTACCCATTGCAGAAACTAAGTAGCTGGGATAAGGGGACACAACCACCACATTTAGGGATCAAAAATACAAAAGAGATTATCTCTCTGTCACCCACACACACACACACACACACACACACACACTCTGTCTCTCTCCCCCTCCCTCCCACCTTCCCTCACTCAAGGGCAAAAGTAGAATATCAATCCCTTTGTCTTTAACTACTTTTCAGCTTTAAAACTGTAGGATTAGAATAGGTTAGCCTGTATTCTCCAGCTTTTAACACTTAAGCGGTTTTAGTTGGAAATAGTGTTGTGCTCTCTGCTGAAATGGGAAGATGTCTGTCATGTAACGCGTTCTGAGTGCAACTAATTATTTTAGATTTTTATTTAACTCCTTGCGAGACAATGCAGATGTTATCCACCACCTGGTACGAAGAGCCAACAGCAAACCGACAGCGATGTCTTCTCACATGATTGACTGTGGGGTTATGAGAGGAAACTCGCGACTTTTCTCCTGTTTCCCTTGCTACATACTGTACAGCTGTTTCTGTTATACTAATGACAGGCACATTGTGTGAACAGAGTGCTAATTAGAGTCATTAAATAGTGAGTGAATATTAGACACAGTATGGATTTTCACAGTCTGATCAGCAGGGAAAGATGGTGAGTATGATGCAGGTTTCATGGATTCACTATGTGAGGTGTTCAGATAGAAAGTTATGATTTAAGTTGATCAAATACACTCAATTAAAGAAACAACACTTTCAGAAAAACAAAAAGGTTTTGGATCAGTCTGGGTAACGCATCTGTAACCATAGATTTTCATTTAACAAGAAAGTAATTCAACATGCTGCAAAAAAATCCATTTGGATATCACCTCATGCTCATAGTTGATTGCGTTTTATTATTAAAGCCTCTGTTGCACCATGAAAATGCTGTTCTCGTTCTACCACAGAAAAATCAGTGCGTGAAAGAAATGAGAGGAAATGAGAGGATAAGGACTTTGTCTATGTTTGATTTTTTTACAAAGGTTGCTACCGAGCCAGATTCTTGATATTTATCATCACAGCATTATTACTAACATTAAATTCAAGTTGTGTCGATGCTGTCTATAAAGCAGCTTCAGGGTTTTATGTGAACCCACCCACCTCCCTGCCCCCAATAAAGCAGGTTTTCATGAGGTCATCACCTGAGGTATTAAACTAAGCACAGTGTGTTTGTTTTTGAAATGTCAGAGGGAAAGCGGGACAGGTGAGTCATGACTGTCACATGGGAGCCGGCTGACGCTTAAAGTTGGCACATCGGAATCATTAATGCTAAATTTATGCCTGATGTGCGAGAGTGACATTATGACACGTTGCTGTCATAGCTTCAAGTCTACACAGTCATGTCACGCATGCAGTTCACAGAAGGCAGCTGACAGCAACATATGAAAATAACAGGCTTTATCTTTGTATTTCAGATGACTGTATGTACTAATTGGCGCAATTACTACTAAATTACTACTTTCTAATAAGGCCCCCTCTATAATAGGCTTTTAAATTGTAATTTGTGGTGTTATTAGTGGAAGAAAATTGCTTTATAGATCAGCTGTGAGTCAATAAAACAAATTTGGGATTGATAGGTTGTGGATTTATAGCTGGCTCTTTATTTCATCCGGATGACCACTCAAGCGGACTGTATGACTACCTACATATTGATTATTCTATATTAAGATCATTTAATGTATTTTTGGTAGCAGTGGCCAAAAAAAAAAGACAAGAAACAACGAACTGAGACGAGCAGCTCAGTTATTCTTCACATCAAAGATATTGCAGTTCATGCAGCATCTTAACACCCAGTTCCACAATTTATCAACCTCAGACTTGATTGATTACTATTAAAACCTTTATTAATTATTTATTAAAATGTTTATTTGCAAATGACTAAAAGTAAAAAACAAGATGGTCCTTCATTTAGTACTTTACATTAATATTTTGCAACCAACCCTCTATGAATGATTTACCAACATTTATAATTGGATGCTCATAGTTTCTTCCTCCCAACAATCCACCTTCACCTTTATATGTTCCCAACACGAGTTATTTTTTTCCAATGAAACATTCACACATCAGTGGCAGACAATAAGAGCGCTTCTTTTTTTCCTATGAAGAAGAAAGTGGCTCTTAGACCTCAGACTTGGAGATTAGAGAGTAATTCAGGTCACTGCCGGATATGGAGAGACTAAACAATTACCCCACCAACAAGCAGATGCCTCTGCGCTGCAGTGCACCATCATGCATCAATAGAAAGACTGCTCAGTCTGTGCAGCATGGTATTCTTCCCTGAGAGGATGGACTGTTAGACAGCCAATTTGAGAAGCTTCTCTCTCTGTGTGATCACTACTTTTTGCAGGGAAGTGGAGACAGAGTGCCGACAGCAGTTGAGGCAGCTCTTGACTCTGACTTTGACCTGCTTTGTTGACCTATCAAAACAACTAGGTGTTCATATCTAAAATAGTGTTTTTGAAATCGAGTTGTTTTTTTCAAAAATTGTGAAATGGCAGATATATAAAAAAATAATGATTTAGAAAATTCAGTCAGAAGTTTGATTAAAACAAAGTGTCTATTTTATACTACATTCGGAAGTAGCACAATTGAAATCAGTGTTCAGCTGTGCTCCAGTTTAATAACGCATTCAAAATTTTAGTGGGCTGCAATTTGAATACAGATTATGTGCACACCACTGTGAAGTGACAACTGAGCCTTTTAAACAGTTGATGTACAATCTGCTTATGCCTATGCAACATCCAGGCCACTGAATGGAAATCTTGCATAGACTGTCATTTTGATTCAGTTAAGGCTGCAATTATTTTCATAATGAATTATATGCTAATTGCTTTGATTAACCATTCAGAGTATTAAAGACCCCCTCCAGTGAAAATCTTTTTTTTTTTACCTTGTTAACACGTCCATATGGTGTTTGTTTTTTTTTTAATGCTGTAAGACACTTCATGAGTGAAATAGGGAGTGAACACCATGGCTAAGCATTTCAACCATAAACCTGCGTGACATTCGCTAAAACACAGTTTTGCTTGTATCGAATAGTTTTACAATCTTAAAGCAGAACTGCACTGGATAGGGACTTTAAATGTGAGAAAATAGTGAGATCACATTTTGTCAGAACTCAAGGTAACATCTTTGTGCATGTTTATGTTCAGCCTACACTCTTGACCAAATAACATTATATTAACACTCTTATAAAACCTACAAAAGCAGCACATCCTCGCATTTGAAAATACAAATCCAAGGTTGACAAATGACTCGATCTCTTTTTAAAATTGCCCACAGTTAATCGACGAATCGATGAAGTGACTAATTATTTCTGCTCCTGGTTCAGCAATACACCTTTTCCACAACAGACACTTTGACATGTGATTGCAGGAGAAGCGCATGTGAATGCATTAATAACTGCATTCCACTTAGGGGAGATCCTGCAGCTGTGTATGCTGTTTCAACTGTCATGGGACGCTAAATGGAGTCATTATTAATGACATTAATTTTACCTGTGCTTTTCGTGCTGTGAAATGTCAAAATGTCTGCTGTGGAAAAGGTCTATAGTCAAAGAAGTATCCATTTTACACCCACACAGGTGATTCTAACTATTTTGGCTGATTCACCCTTTTATCTGGACTGTTCTTGTAGACACAGTGTTTCATTCACATCCACCTTATTCTCCTGTTTTTGCATACCCTATTTGTTGGGAAAATGACACTCTTTTCATTCTTCTGTGACCTCACGCTATTCCATCTGCCTTTGACCCCGACAGACGTCTAATCAGCTAAACGTATCGAGTGCCCTTGTATTCCAGTCCACTGTGCAGGGTTGTTCCATAAATGCAGAGGTAGCATTTTTCACAGAAGACATTTTGACATGTCACAATAGGAAATGCCCAAGTGCAAATAATAAAAGGACGGATGTCTGAATTCCGTTTAGTTCTTTCGTTTTCAGGGTCTTTGTAGTGTGCGTGCTGCCTGACTCACTGTTTCACTGTCAAGGCATAAAAAAGCCCTTGTTGTACAATCTGTGCTTTACTCTCACGATGACAGCTTCAAGTGTCAGTCATGTGCAAGAAGCCTATACTAGAATATAATGGGGGTTTTTTTTGCCTTCACTTTTCTGGAGGTAGTTGAAGTGAAGCAGTGCGCCACACTTTACTGATTATGCAGTGGAGTCCAAAAGCCAAAGACTACTAATAAAGATACTTCTTTTTTGGATTTGCTTCAAATTCAATACTAAAATTGTCATTATAAATCCTCATGTCAACTTAACAAGTTGAGGGACATGTTAAATCACTGAAAAATGTACATACATTTCAGAGTATCATTGGTTTGCCTCCTTTTTGCTTTCATGACAGCATCACTCGTGCTGGCATTAACTCCACACATTTGTGCAAAACCTCATAACCCATATTATCCCAGCAGGATTTGACGATATTCCAAAGAGCTTCTTGTGATGCCAGGAACGCTTGGGTTTCTCACTATTGAAGTGCCTCCATAAATGTTCAGAGGGGGTTGAGGTCAGGGGACTGTGAAGGAAAGTTCATGCTAGTCAGCACTGTTTGGTCTTCAAGTAGTTTCTTGCAAAGCTTTGAGGTGATTGAGCTCATTATCCTGCTGCAGTATGAATCTTTCCGCACAAAGGTGCTAACTAGGTGAAGTAGCAGGTCTCTGTAGAGTGGAGTGCTGCTTGACTTTGGTCAGGTTGATTTGGTGCAGTTTCCCAACATCAACACAGGCAAAGCACGAGAAAATTCTCACTTTGCTTCACTGTAGGTTTGATATACTGCAGTATCATTTCCTCCTGTTTGTCTTCTTTGTGTGTCCATAAATCTAAAAAAATGGATTCATTAGTAAATAGGATGTTTTGCCAGTCATCCACTGTGAAATGCTGATATCTCTTACTCCACTCTAAGTGTTTGGCCTTGCTTCCCCTTTTGTGAAGTGGTTTAGTGGTTTGGAGACTGTTCCTCATCCTCTGAGACCCCGACTACACAGCCTTCTTTTGACAAGACTTTTGCTGATTGGAGTCTTGCATTCTTTATTTAGAAAATTCAGTATCTGTCATGAGGCTGCTTTGCCATCACTTAGTGAACAAAGGCTGATGTATTGATCTTCTGATAGTATGCTAACGTTTGGCCTTCCTGATCCTGCTTTGGATTATAGCCGACCGGTTTCGGCAAAGCATTTTAGAGCACCATGCACTGCCCCTTTACAAGCCTTCAGTGCATAATTTGATGCTCAGAGAGCCCCTGATTGCTTAGAGTACCAATTTACTTTCTGACACTTTTGCTTATTTCTGATGCAGTGTTTCCCACTATCACAGCGTAAGCAATGTTTTGCTAGAAATGGAGGCACAGTCACATTTGTACCATGTGAACAATGGCTACAAGTTGATTTACTTGAACAGGCCTCTAATAAATCCATCAAATCCTTAATCTAAATGCTGCTTCAATGGAAGGATACAATTCATCGAAACGTGAGCTTTTGTACAAAGGAGTTAATATGTCATTGGCACAAATTTGCTGAAATTTGACTGCTGATCTAGAAACAGTGGGGCAAAGCACCCCAGAAAATTCTCCTTTTGCTTCACTTTGCTTCCTTCTTGCCACGTCCATGTGGTGTTTTTTATGTGCTGGAAATGCAATAGCAAAATAACAATCAACTGATTATGTATATGCTGAAACTGCAGTGTACTGATGACAGTCTGAAAAACACAGATTCAGACGTCCAGGGTTTCATATGTAGCAAACCAATACCCAATCCTGCCAACTTGCAGGGTGGAGCTTTCTGTAACATTAGTCTTCTTTAGAATCGGTTTCCAGTTCAAGCATAGGTGGCTGAATTACTCCAATATTGCAACTTGTTATTGTTAGATTGATATTTATTTATAAATTACAGAGTTGCATCTAAGCCATTTAAGTTAGGAAGGGATTATTAACGTGAAGAACTTTGATACACAGAGATGACTTTTTGGAATTTTAGTCACTGACTGGGGAAGGACTTTAACTGTGCCTTCATTTAACCCTAATATCTTCAGTTTGTTAAATGTTTCTAAATCCTCAAACGTCAATTTATATGACAAAAATGACAAGGAAATATGAGAGTCTTTTATATCTTTACATACTTTTGTACCTCACAGTGTATGTTGTAGGGTAAAACCTTTAGCTGCAAAATAGCTGCTAGATAAATAGCTGAAAAACTGCAGTATTTGCTTCCAAAATATAAGAAGCAAAAATTGTTCAAAATGGATTTATTCATGCAGAGGAAGCAACTAAAAGTGTAGCTGCCACTAAGTGCAGTGCTTGTGTAAATCTGACTATTTAGGGATATTCTGCTTGGATTCGCTGATGTGACACTATGTCAAAGATATATTTACCAGTCGCCAGATTTTGTGGACTTTATGTGGCATTTTGTTCAGGCCCACTGCATATCACACATACTTCATTCAGGTCACCAAGTTGCCGGTTTAAATTGAACTGAAACCATATCTCATTAGCAAAACACTGGAGTGTATTTTTGTATTTATGCAGTGTTGATAGGAATCAACACAGCATGACATGCTTCATCACCTGTATTCTGGTGAAAGGTTATGTGCCAATTTGTGCCTTTTCTGCATCAATTTATGGTGGAAATGTCTTTATTTATGCAAAGGAAAACACTAAATTCAGGCAAGATAGTCACACTGCCAGACTATTCTCAGCAGCAGTGGTTAGACACCAGGTTGCAATTCAAAACATAAAACAACATAATGCAGTAAGGCTCTCAGACATTCTGTTTTGTGCTCAAATATTTATTTCCCTCATAACCCATTTTTCAGTGAACTTTTCTCATTTAATATTATCCCTGCTGAGCCAACACACATATAGGCACAATTTACTCTTCTATCCTGTTTTGTATGTTTTGTTTGGGGAGGTTGCCTCTTTAAATGACACCTTTTCACATCAAAGATAGATGAATTCATTTTAATTAATTTATAAACCTCTTGACTTTAATAGCTTGTATGTGTTTAGCAAAAAAAATGGTGCTCATCTCCAAAATATTCCACATATTCAGAGCACATCAAACATATCTGTGTTTGATCTGTTGAAGAGAAAAGACCCACCCCTGTTGGAGACACTATAGAAGTAACATTCTGGTGGTATTTCAGGATATAAGCTCTTTCATGTTTTCCTTGGGGCTGACAAACGCACATGTTCTAAATATTGAGGCCAGGCCACATTGGTTAACCCCTCTGCTACCTTCTCACAGGCTGCTTCGGCTGCTCTACGATACTGCAGCCTTTGGTTATTTCACAGTTGATAGTAGTGAGTTTATTTACACCATCAGTCTTTCTGTTAATACTGTGCTGAAACTTATTTTGAGTAAATTATGTTCAAGGAAGGAACCGGGAAATGGTAGATCCTGCATACAGATGTTTTCCTTGTCACCATTTCAGTAATATTACATCTTAAGCAGCAGTAGTAGTGGACCTGGACTTCACTGCAGTTTATTCAAACATACACTGACCTTCTCTGTTACTGTGTGTGAAAGTTTGTAAATATTTTTCTTATTTTTACTGAATACAGGTGGGTCGTGTGTCACACACGAAAGGCCTGTTTTGAGACCCTTTAGAGAAATCTTAACCCCTGATGCACTAATGACTGGAAGGGTGTTAAGATATTTTCCTGAGATTGTACACATTGACCCTACTGCCATTAGCTACTCTTTCTTTAAAGTGGAGTAAAGTGTCTCTTTTTTTGCTGTTGTTGAGTATAGCTGTAGCATGTTTGCTAAAGGATCTGTGTCTGTGTGACTACCTGTCAACATTGCTGTCTGTACAAGAAAAGCTCTCAGAGCGCAGTACTCCACCAAAGCTGCTCAGTCATTGTATGATTTCTGGCGGATAAGTCCGCAGTGGTCAATTTGTAGTAGGATCGCAATCATGTGATCGTCAGCAGGCAGCTGATGTAGTCATAGTTACAGTGACGCCGTGCCACTGTCTCACAATGATACAGAAATCTTCAAGAAAACTGTGGATCCAGACTATAAGCTGCATCACTGCCAGAATCTGATCAGGTGGTCCTTGTCATTTCCGACCTTCCCTGAAAATTTCATCCAAATCCGTTGTTCCGTTTTTGAGTAATGTTGCTAACAGTAGGAATGACAGGTAAACAGATAAACATACACCAATCGTCGCATAACTCCGCCACGTTCCTGGGCGGAGTAATACGATGGTGGTGTGCTGGGTTAGCACAGTGTGATTTGGTAGTTCATTCTGGTGGGGTCATACGTAGCGATGTGCTATACGCTGATATTCAGCTTTTTTCACATTACATTTATTAAAATAAATTACTGTAAAAATGCGCTACTTTGGCTCTGATGCAGCCGACTGTCTCTAATATCCGTAGTCACCACACTCAAGCAATGTCCTGCTGTCAGCATTATCTGACTGGTTACACGTCACATCTAATGTCTTATCAACACTGGAGGGATAAATGTTGTAAAGTTTTCTTTTAATTAATCTGTGAAATTTAAAAAAAAAATAAAATCAATTCAGGTATTTCAACAGTGTGTTTGAGTTTGTTAAAATTTGGAAACCAAGATGTGTTTTTTTTTCCTGCAAATTTGTATAATATTATAAATTTATAATATATCAATTATGAATATCCCTGAATAATCGTCTGACCCACTGGATGTAGATTTGTAGGTATGATTTGCCATTTACTGAGCATTTCACATGCCTTACTCCTCCCCTTCTGTTATCTGCATGTTACCATGGTCACCATTTTGAGAGGACACTGACCCAGCATCCTTCACTTAGCTCCACCTAATACCACCGTGATATATTTAAACAAGTACAAACAAGTTAGTGTTTTTCCCCCCATAACAAAATGATAACGAGCCACAGCCAGACCATTCGCTGCTGCTATGCACGACTACTTGAAAAATAATTGATCGGCCTTAAAAAGAACATACTGGTCGACCTTGAGTTACATCACAATACTCTTGAAGAGCAACCAAAATTCTCTTCAGCAGGCGCTAAGTTTATATCTTTTCAAAATATTGTTTCTCAGTACAAACCCTCAGTTGCAATGCTTTTTCTTGGCTTTTGTATTACCTGGGATTACCTTGCTAACAAACTGGCAGATGAGTGCTAAAATCTTTGCGCTGGCTCAGACAGAGCATCAGGCTCCCCTTACTGCAACTTTGGAAACTGTGTTTACAGCTTTGTTGTGGAATATTCATTTCTAAGGCCCAGTCCATTTGAAATATGTCCGTCTTCTCGATTTTTAAGTTACCTTGAATCAAATTATGCACAAAAGGTCTGTATTTTAATCCAACCTAGCATATGAACTCTGCTTCGTTGCATTGGTCTGTTATATTCCTGGATCTTGTCATGTGCTCATTTATTTTGAGCATTTTCATTTCAATTGCATACTCTGTTTTCATTGCTGACTCCCCTTATGCCTCCTCTCAAAATCTTCTAAACCCAAATCTATTACTACAATAACCCTCTGCAGAGTGCACTTATTATGTCTGACAATTTACTGTATATATGACCGTTATTAACCAACCATACTTACAAGACACAATCAAAAACTTCAGATGTGCGCCTATAAAAAGCAAATACTGTGCATTATAGAAATTTCTCTGCTGTTCCCTTAAAAGCAGCCTTTGTGTGCAGCGATGCACGGCTCACAGCTCTCCTGCTACATCTGGAAGGCTCCATAAAGACCAAACAGCAGCCCTTAGTGGAGGAGCCTGCAGACTCCAAGACTGCAGAAGATGTATCAGGTCAGCAACAGGACCGTAAACATCATTTGGTTCAACACTCACAGGCTTGTGCATCGCAAATTCATCCCCTAGGGTCACATTGTCAATGCCGAGGTCTCCTGTAATTTCCTGATTCAAATGTGGGACAACACTGGACCCAAATGACCTGACCTGTGGTGCCAACTCATACATATTCACAAAACACTGAGTATGCACTGTCTTTCTGGTCACACCAACACAACTTGCCAGATTTGGCTCCCTGTGATTTCTGCTTCATCCCCAAAATGAACTTCAAGTTAAAGGCACAGTGGTGGAGATCCAGCACATGTTGCACATTTATGATTACAGAACAGGACTTCCAGCGAGTGTTCCAAACATAGCAGAAGTGAGAGAGATTTTATATGCACAGTCTCTGAACTTTTTGATCGCACATTGTATATTTATCCTTTTTGTTTTGGCTTAGCTTACCTCAAATCTGTTGAGTGTGACTTGCCACTTTTACTCATTTGTAAGTGCTTCAATGTCAGCATGTTTACAGTGAATACAGACTAGCAGCTTGGAATGCTAAGACACAAAACACAAACATATTTAGAAATCATACCATCCTGTGCATTGAGTAACAACTGTAATAGAGTTAATTAGCCTCAGAATTAGAATCAAAGCTACTTTGAATAATAAATAATTACAAAACCAGTATCTTAATCACATTTCCTAACATATGCTGGTATATTGTTACCTGCATGCTCTAAGGACTTAGAATTAATATTAAACACACATCTCTTTCTAAACTGTATTAAACAAACAGTCAAAACCTTGTATTACAGTCTCTTAGTGGTTTTTTTTAAATGTTAATCAGGTCCTTGGACAGCCAACCTACATCAATGAGCAAAACAATGTGTTTTGACCCTTGTTTTCATCAGTGATGCAGTTAGCACTTGTGATAAGAGATAAAACATCTGTGGGCTTTGAAGAAAATTGCATTCTCCAAGATGCTCAGGCTGCGATAAAAATGCTATATTCATATTCCACAGAACAACAAGCTGATAGATATCTGAAAAAACATTACAAGACGAACGGTTCAAGTTCAAGTCTGCAGATGAGCTTTGCTGTAAAGCTGCACAATTTAAATCCACTACATAATAACAAATAAATGCAAGGCACAAAAAGCAACAACAAATAATAATAAAAAAAGAATCATGCATTGTTTTTCCTGATGTTAACCATGGCTACAGATCTGTCCTTCCATCCATAACATTTTTTGTATCTCACGAGCGCCTTTGGGGAATTTCTTCAAATTTGACCTCATAACTCAAGAATTCATACCCTAATTTTGGCAGTTACACAGAAATGTCTAATGGGATAAAATAATGAAGAGATTACATTTTATATTCAAAAGGTCAAAGGTCAGCTTCACAGTGGTGTCATAATGTTCTGTAAAATTGCTTTTCTGGCCTTTATTCTGCAACATAACTCAGGAGCAGAAGGGAATATTGGGATAATATTTGACATTTGATTAGATACTGAATTGGAGACATTAGTTTTTGGGTTTTGTAGCTCTTATGTGCTGGAAGGTTGAGGATGTCTGTGAAACAGTCATGTTTTAGAATTTGTAGCTTTGTTGCAGCAACCAAATTTGAAGTATTATCTCCTGTCACGACTACAACTGTGTGTTCAGTCAGAATCAAATTTGTTTGCCAAGCATGTGAACACATAACAATTTGTCTCGATTTTTTTTTTTTGTTTCTCAGTGAATTTACACACCTATAAGTCCTCCTTACATATCATATTTGAGTCTGGAGCTTGCACCTTGACTTGTTCACCGATCTTGTTCAGACAATCATGAATCTGTACATTTAATTTCATAAAGTGTTGTTACCATTTTGTGAAGTCAAGCCAGTGCGACAGGTTGGTGATTTCAGACCTGATCTGGGTCTTATTTCGCTCCAAAATGAGGTCACACGCTCTTTAACTTAGTTACTCCTCTAAATTCAAGCTTGGCGAGCGGTAATGCATAGGATGAAGGTTTAATACCCCAATGTTCCCCAGAAACACCTGTCATATCTAAAATTGTTTCAGTATTAGTGCATTTTGGTTGACATGTTTGTGCTATTTTTACATTCTAAGAAATATATGACCACTGTCAGTTTCACCGATGCCCTTAAATTTGCAACCTAAACTGCTCCCGTGGACCTCATCGTATATGATTGGCAGTCGTGAAGAAGTAAGCAAACTCTGTCAACTTTCCCCATCGAAGTAGGGTTGAACAGTCTGTGCAGCGAAACATCATTATATACTCCTCAGCTGACCAGTAAGTAGCCGGTTAGGGGCTGAGAGGGCCTCGTGAATGAGACCCCTGTGTCTCTCTTTAGCTCATGTGCCAGTCACCATTAATGCTTGTTGTACCAGCATGGCTTTTCCCTCTGCCTGACACTCACTTGTACTCAGTCTACCCTCAATTGCTGTCACTTGTATCCTAAAGGCTGTCATCTCCACTTTGTGCTCCATTGCCACCATGTCTTCTCCACTGCTCTATTTTTCCCAGTTCAGTCAGGCTTGTGGCTGTTTGTCAGTAGAGGCTGATAGCCCAGTTATTTGGTTTAGCTGTCTGCCTCCATGTTGCTCTGCCGCTACATTTTGGCTCCAGTGAGACATTTCATTATCTATCAGTGCCTCAGCAAGACCACATTTCTTATCATACCTCATGCTCATCATTTTGCTCAATTTAATGAGCTGTTGTCATCCTATTGTGAACCATCTGCACAGTGCATACAGGCATGCATGCCTACAAACATCAATAGCTTATTTGTGACTTGTAAGTAATAGCATTTCATTCGAGTTTGTTTTGATAAAAGCTCCCTAATGTGCTTCATAATGTGATGTGATATCCATCAAGAATGCAAGGCAAAATCATACCTGTAGAGGTCAGCATCTGTCTAATCTTTCTCTAATGGAATATGGATATTGTGTGCACAGTTTTATCAGCCTTCCCCCTCAACCGCTAAAACTGTATTTTCACTGGGGTAATGAAGGAAACATTTCTTAACCATAATCATACATACAGAAAATACAAAAAAGAACTGTGTAAATTACATTCCATTTTCTTAGGTGAATGAATTCCAAAGCAATTGCATGCTAGATTGCTGATTCCACTGGCAATGTATAATTTTAAAAAATGATCCAGGATGCAATGAGAAATTACCTGATCCAGGTTTCAAATGAAATATCAACAAAGCTGCTTTCCCAACAGGATTAGATTAATAAGAGTTATTTCAGGACATACTTTTGCAACAAATCAAACCAATGTGCTTGTGATTCAGATGTCTTGTTTTAGGTAATTATTTGTAAAAGAAATAATTGTTCCCTTAACATAAGCAATCTTAACTCGTGACTATTGCTCAATTAACAAATAGAAATAAATCGATCACACAGCAAAAGATGACCTTTTTTAATGTAGGCAATTTAGACAACTTGAGGAAAATATTCATAAATCTCAAAGCAAATAAAAATACAGTTTCCTTTTGCAGATGCGTGCCAAAATAATTATTTATGTGTCAACTGTGGTTAGTGTCCATGTCATACCGGTGCCATTTCTCAACATACTGTAGTGATTCAAAGGCTTGACAGTTCTTAGGCAAAACTTATCAAAACTAAAATGCCTCCTAGCAATTGGCATTTCTCAGTGTAACGTTCCTGATTAGTCATTGAAGTGTGTGCCATTTAAATATTCAAACACTGGATCGTGAAAACGCACAAGGTGTACCATTCTACATAACTTCCCTCACCCAAACATTTTTATTCTCTTCTCTGCTTCATGTAACCAACTCTAATTAGCTGAAATCCCTCAATGTCAAAACATGCCAAAATGGATTAATATCTAAATTTGTAAACGTTCAATGCCTCAGGTAAAAACCTGTAATGTATAAATTAATTATCACTCTTTGCAATTTAATTTGAACCAAAAAAAAAAGTGGCACATTCTCCTGGCTGAATGCCAAGCTAGAATATTTGAAAAAAAACATCTAGACCTGGATGGAGCATCACGTTGTTTACACAGCTCTGATGAATAAAAACATCCCTCAGAGATACAAACACAAATAAACCATTTGACGCATGTGTTTAATTGGGAGGGTCAGAGAGCAGGCTTGCCTCTTCACCGCTCTGGGCTCCGGCACGGCATCCTGTTCAAAGGGACTCCATATTGTGTAATGTAGATGTAATATCAGTCCCCCTCTTGTTCGTAGCGTAGTACACCTACAGGTTGCTGCAACTAGAAATCAAAACGACCACCTCTCAGTCATCAGTCAGCATCCCTTCCTCTGGGCCAACCTGCTGCCCCGGGAGAGTTTTCATTGCAAGTTGTCAGCAGGACTGTGGGTTTGAAGTCTTGCTGAATAAAATAATAAACTTCTCCCGTTGTTGTAAAATGCATAGGTATCGCAAGATATTCCAGTTCAAGCTGAGGGAAGGATTGTATTCTATCAAATGAATGCAAAACTGCTGAACTAGAAGGCTTGTTTTTTATGAAAACACGCACATATTAATATACTGTATTTGTATTAAAACATCATGTTGGCGTCTGTAACAGTATCAACTTTAATCTGATTAAAGTAATTCAAATGAAGACCACGGGACCCAATGATAGGTGATATATAAAGGGAAACTTCAGCTCTCAGAGTAGGTGATACAGAAACCTACAGGAACACACACACACACACACACACACACACACACAAAAATGTATGAGAGGCAGACTTAACACTGCAGACTTCCGATAAAACAAAATAAATGGAGTATGTTAAATTGGATCTCTAATCTCAACTATAAACATTCAGCAGAGGAGCTTTTCGTTCTGGAACAGTGACAGTACAGTAGAACAAATGTGGTAGTGTAACTAGTTTGGGTGGATAAACAGCAAAAGATCATTGGGCATGTAGGGGTTTGCATGGAGGCAGTCAGCTGAGAGATGTAGTTCAGGTTGGAGGGCTCGCTGAGTAGGCGGACAGGTATTGGAAGAGGCTGTAGAAGCGGCAGGCAGCACCAGTGGAGATGGACTAATTCCACCTCCCACAAATCCTCCAACAGTTGATTGCCTGGATGGGCAGTGTCGGAGGCAATCCTCCCTACCCTCCTCTTTGCTCTGGCATTAGGCGACTGCTCAGTGGAGAGCAACTGGCAAGCGATGACCCTCTCAGCTGGATGACACACTGCAGTTTTTTTCCCTGGAGCAAGAAGAAATGGAGCTGTGGCAGACCGCAGAGGATATCAGGACAGTCTTGATTGTCGATCTTTATCCCTAGACAGGATATGTTCTGATATGTTTATCTTCCTTATTTGTCACAGAGAAAAACAGGTGCCTCTTTTTAAAAGAAAGCTACAGATTTACTGGAGAATGCTCAACATGATGGCCGGCAATAACATTGTGTTTACAGTGAACATTTCCAGAATAATACGGCTATAAAAGTCAGCTATTATCTTTTTTTAAAAAAATACCTTAATACCTTCCCACCATTATACCTCGGTATAAATAAAATCATTTATAAAGGAGAAGTAATTGTCACACACATATGGCATTGTTGTAACCTACAGTCCTGTCTAATAGCAATTACTTGGACAAGACTTGCTATGATTAGCTTTTGACCTATATTATGCTGCAGCGCTGTGAATAAAGTTAATGCCATAAACAGCGCACAATGACCAAACTGAACTTTAATGGCATTCACAAATAGCCTATTCTGACTGGAATGCATGAAATAAAAATAGGAATAAGCACACTCCTGTGACCAGGCATATATCGTGTTCAGTTAAAGGTAGTCTTGTGGGAGTTTTGGCGGAACAAGATATGAAAATAGAACTGTACAAATAAAAGAATGCTGAATAATTCAGCCTAATCACACCCTTAAAATACACAGCAGCCAAAAAAAAGTCATGGCTCATCCTTTTGGTTTCGGGAACATAGTCCTGTGCAAATGTTGTTGACGCTTCTGATGTTCCAATTGACGCTCGTCACGCAATATTGTCAGGGAGGTGTCTGATTGGTCCCAAATTCATTCCGCAGTATGACCCCAATCATGCTGCCAGAGTGCTGAAGAGCAATCTGCAGCCACAAGAAGAACAAAGAGTCCTGCAACATCATGAAAGCAATCGGGGATTACAGGAACACTGAGACACTCTAAATCCACTGAAAACTGACAAGTTTCCTAAAATGTCTGGAACAACCTACCTGCCAAGCACCTAGAAAAACTGTACAAGTGAGCCCTGGAGAATTGGTGCTGTTTTAAAAGCAAATATTGATTTAATGTAAGGTTTTCTTGTCATATGATACTAATTGATAAATTAAGGATATTTAAAACACATTTTTTTGGAAGCATTCCCACTTTACCATAACACTTATATGGTGATGTTTGTCTCGTGGAGCTAGTCAAGTAGATTCTTTGTAAACTAAGAAGACTAGCATATTTACTATGGCTTTAGCAGTGCTGTAGGATGACTTTGTTACTCACTGTGCCCAATATTTGCTCACATACTGCACCTTGTGTAATTCCGGTATGATGTGTTACCTGCTTTCTTGCATTAAGGCCTGCAGACAGCATCATTTGTGTTGGCTGGCTCACCTGCATGATTGGATCTGCATCAAAATATTCCCAGAGAGTCTTGTGTCCCCACTGACTGTCACTATCTTTGTCCCCTCGCCTGCCAGCTTCTTCCTCCAGTTATATACGTTTAGGACTGACCACGCTCACATCGTGTTAATAGAACGTATGCGTGTGTAGTGTGTGTTTTTGATGCTACCTAAGATCATACCTTTGAGAATTCTCAATACTACTGTGTGACTTACTACCATGATACTGCTCTAGTATAGTCAAGGGACTGCTTCTGCTGTTTGATGTGAATGACCATATATGTGTTTTCAGCACATAGTGATCCCATTAGTGTGCTTACATGCTAATTAATATTTCAAAATGAGAGCTTATCCTAGTTACTGAAAACACTTTATGGCATTTACTTTGCACGTGCCAAGTTACAGGCTCATTTATTTGCATGCGCAGTCACTCACTGCGGCATCTGCTGTTACATTCATATTCGTACGTGATAAATAGGTTGGTTTCCATACATTTTTAGCCAAATATTACTTTATAGGGCATGACAATGTTAATGTTTTCAAACATGATGAAACTGTGAAATCTCTGAAGTTGGTACATGTTAAACTTTTTTCAGTATAATGGCAAGAAGTGAGCTCCTGTGATTTGACAGAAGCTCAAAATCCAGGGCCTTCGATTTTTCATGAACTGACGTATAGAGGATTATCTACAGGCTCTTGATGAGATTATAATTCAAATTCTTCGTAACAGTCCTCATTTCAAATTACTCACTTTCGTTTCGTTTTTTAGTATTTAGGGACTTAAGGCTAAATATCAGAGACGGATGAGTACAACTCATAAGTCTAGTACATCAAGTGCACATCTAAATGTCACATTTGGAGAGACTGAAGCAATCTCTGGCTCTTTTCCTTGAATACACATACACATACGCATGGACGTACGCACCATCTGTTCTATGAGCAATCTGTATCAACAAGCAAAAAACAAATGGTGGTTATCAAGATGAAGCATGCTGATAATAGGTTCACCTTCTCTGTTGACCTAATGGGAGAAATCAAAAGCAGGGGCTGAAACAGACTGCTGAATCGATATAAAGCACTTATCCTGATTGGGCACTACTACAGGGATACCAGTGTTAAAGCTGCTAAGGGGGTTAGCTCACTCCTATTCCCTCCCTCTCTGTTGTCTCCTTTTCAAACTAAGAGTGATAACTACTCAAGAAATACATCTGTGCACACTTAAACATGGATTTACACTGAAGCATGGAATCTTTTAAAGAGAACATGATTTATTGTGTGGTTGTCAGATACGAATCTCATAATACATCGCGTATCATACAGTAATGACAACAACGGCATGTGCTAACTCTAAATTAGTGTTGATGCAACTGTCAGGTGTGATACAGTACATACACTATCTCTCAGCTCTCTAAATGGAACACGGCCCCTAGCCTCGAACATGTTATCAAGTGTCCATTTACCGAATGCTGAGCATTTGACAGTTCATCAGCAGTGTTGCTATTAATAACTTGGCTCCAGCACAACAACCCAGGGAGTAGGTTAGATAAGAAAACATTAATCTCCCCAACAAGTCAATCTGTGCGCAGCATTAAAAAACGCAATTGCAATTAACAGCCAAGGTTCTCAGTCAGCTGCCATTTCAGCAGCCATTCAACAACTATCTCATAAAACATGTACTTAATGAGGTAATGCACATAATGTTTAGGCTGTCATTAAAATAGATTATCTCAATGTTTGTCTTGTAAGATATATTGAAAAGTAAGATTGTGTCATGTAAAACTGAATTACAGTGGATTGGAAAGTGTCAGTTTTCAGGATTATCAAGTACATACTATATAATGAGCTACAGTGATGTTTTGCCAGGTAGACATCAGTGTCAGGTCCAGACCCTGCATGTCTGCCTTGCCAGGCTAAAAGAGCAACAGCTTGATGAGTCCCTGAGCTTTTAACTTTATGTCCTTTAAACAACAAGCTACTCAGTGAATTTTTGGCAAGTGGAAGCTGCCCTTTTAACAGCTAATGTATGCACGATGTGACACTGGGTGTTGTCCAATAAAATCAACACAAATTGTTAATGGATGCAGGTCAATCTGTCCAATAATGTTATTTAAGGCTCCTACAGTAATTTAAGATTAATTAAGCCTCTGCTTAAGACTCATTGACACAGGTATAAAAAACACATGATCGCACAAGCAAGCATCACTAATGAACTAATGCAAAAAAAATGAAACAGTGCATACTTTTTGTTTTAAATCTGTCAGTGAATGTGCTGACATACCAGATGAACACAAGGTTTTAAGCTGCCTGCACAAAAATGAACTGTTCATTGTATTATTTAGTGACTGCAAAGATGGCCTGTTTTGGACTCACGTCATTACATTTGTTTGGAGGGTGGCTAGGACGGAACTGCACAAGCTAAATTACTGGCATTGTTAGTGGTGATATGAATGTATTTAATACTCTGGTTAACGTAAAGTCAGATACTTTGTTAAAGAGCATTTTAAGGGACCAATTGAATATTTAATAACTGTGCACATTTGAATTTTCCATGCAAGATAATTCGGCCATGGCAATGTAAAGTCACGAGCCCACTCCTTCAACATTAAAGCAACCACTGTGTCACCGCTTTAATCACACTGAGGGTAAATCCTGAGAGGAAAATATAATTTTACACATGCTATCGTCTATTAAAGAACTTAGCCTGTGTGTTCAGACTGCTTTATTGGGACAAGTCTGGCCTTTATCAGTTTTTAAAGCCCTATATTTACTTGGACACCTGATGGAAAAAAGAGCAGTGAAAATCCCTGCTACCTATGTGCTGATGACATGTCTCAGTAATACAAGCTACGTTCATCTGCACTGTTTTAATAGTGCTTCTTTGAGCCATCTTATCTGATGACATCACCGAGTAATGCGATTCTCCCCCTTGTTTTGCCTGGGTGTAACAATTGAATTCTCATGTGATGCAATTCATCGCAATGAGTTTTATACTATTGAAAAATAAAGTGATTACAGGAATCCGAAAATTATGCCAGCTGTAAACTACTTTGGAGTATAAAACTAGATTTATATTCTCTTTAAAACGATCCTGTTGCTATTTTTTCCCACATTTTATTTATTTATTTATTTTTACCTTTTGAGGGGAAGTTCCATAGCTGCTTGTTTTTCTTTGATGTATTATACCTTACATTGCAATAGCACACTTACAGCAAATATTAAGTGCTCTTATGTTTTAAAAGTGATTGCTTCAAAGTGTCATTTTGTATGTAAAAATGTTGAGACATTTGTACTTTAAAGCTTGAACAGTCACATACACATGGACTTCCCAAAAGCACGCTATTCTGAGTTGGGAATTTTCCGTTTAACAGTGCATTAGTGTTATTGTGGAAGAAGCAGGAAAGATTACTGGCCCTTGACAGACCTAAGGCTAATCAAAATAGATTGAGGTTTTCATTTATCCCATCATGCGACACATAACTTGCTGTATTTTGGACAATCCTCTCACCCACTGACTTAACTTCCCCCCAGGAATTGAATGCACGGCTCTTTGCATTTTTCCATTTCAGTGTGTTTTGTTTGCGTCTGTAGTGATGTATGTCTTGATACCCTAATAGGTGATATTTGGGTCTAAATTCTGAAGTGCCCCAGAAAATATTACCCTCCAGCCACTGTATGTAACAATGTACTTTTTTTTTCTCCCTGTATCCATTAAGCCCACATTGTGTGTTAAAGTAAGGGTTGTAGATAATTTGTGTGTCTGGGATTTTAACTGGCAGTGACTGGTAAAGGCTGGATGTCACAGAGCGAAGTGAGGTTGCTAAGTCTTAAATTTGGCTCGAGGCAGTAAGTGAACCAGCTAAATGCACCTGACTTCCATGGCGAAATTGCACCACAGAACCCATTTGTCGTGACAGAAGGGTGATGATTTATGTTTTTCCTCGGAGCCCTCAGGAAATGGACTCTAATGTCATCTATTTACAGGTGAATCACCTTTTCTTCTCTGTGCTTGAACATTTAGAAACAGTCCAGCACAGAATGTGAAATGCCAGTGTGATGTGAAAGGATACCTGATGTGATATTTGTTTCCCAGAGACACAAAGTTGGGACAATTATGCAAGGACAATATTGTTGACAATCAGTAATTACAACATAAACTATTAAACTCTAAGGGAATGTTTGCCAGAGAGGCAATTTGGTCCCATTAAACAAGGAAATAAATGGTTTAATTAATGACTTCTTAAATTTACATCTTGACAGGATTTTCAGACTCCATTTTGCCTTAGAGTATTTCATGCAGCTGTTGTGTTGTTTTTTTTTTTTCCCCAGCTAGACAAAATGTGCATGATAAGTGGGGCAAATGTGTTTTCCAGCCATAGCATTATAGATTAGATAGATAAGATTTACCACCCTCTTACAGACCTCATTGGCTTTAACATAATTGTGCCATCCTGCCTTATGATACAACTATATGCAAGTCAACAACCATGACAACATTATATGCATTTCCCATAAGAGTAAACTGGGTCATAGTTAAAATACACCTTGTGCCAGACGTTTTCCCAGGACCCGAGTGCCAGAGATGACCAGAAAATGAATAAACATGTTTACAGTAGAACAACAGTGTGGTTTAACAACTAATGACATTCCACTAAGCTGAGTTGTGATAACAAGATAAGAGAGATAGATTTAATGCATGGTGCAAGTTGTAAAGCATACTGAGATAATTAGCTGAAATTGTCCTTATGTTAATATGTAGACTGTGATGTTAAATAACACCTAAAATTTTAGTAAAATAAAGGTCACTCAAATTAATCATCCCGCTATTAATTATTGGAAAATAGCCAAGTAAGTGATGAAAGGAAAGCCATTTATTGTACTTGAAAGCAGGATAGATGCAGTGATGGGATTGATTAATTTACTTCTTAAACTGTCAAAGCAGAGGAGCCGGTGATGAGAGAACCATTTCAAATATTCAAAGGGGCGAATGTTCTTGTGAAACATCTATTAATCATGGAGATTTTGGCCAGGCAGATGAATTGTGGTGTCGGCTTTCTATGCACGCTGCCACAGAATCATTAGCCACTACATTCGCTCAAGCCAGAACAGACACGGAGGCTAATCAGCAGCTGTAATGGACACACTTCATAATTGTCAGTCTTTTGCAGCATGGTAAGGAGACTTAGGCTGGGGAGACTGAAGTCATACCATGAAGGCAGCTTTGATCGCATGAGCTGAGAAAGTGATGTGCCTATATACTCATTATTTTACCTCAAGACTTGTGTCTGAAGAATACAGAGGATTTCCAACATTTAATACCACAGTATTTTCAAACTACAAATGTTGTCCTATTCTTATAGTTACTGAAGCGAAGTCAGTTCTCTATAATTAAGGCAACTTTATAGGCACTGTTCCCTGGCGAGTGTATGTACGAGTACCTGTGTTAGATGTTTCATCTTTATTAGCCAGAGCATGGTAAGCCTAGCTCTTCATGCACTAATCCCCAGCTAAAGAAACAGCTTTCAAGGAATTAACATCAAAAGTAAAGCTTTGCGTGCCGGCGGGGGAGCTTTCAACAGAGCCTGCCTCAACTATCTCCTAAGTATTTTCAGAGCCTCGGGGATGAAGTGGAAGTTAAGTTTAACTTGCTCTGTGTTCTTCTGCAAGTCTTTGACCTTGTTCTCAGGTCTCTTAATAATCCCTGATACGTTTGAATCCGTACAGCGTTTGCGGCATTTCCATGAGGCACTGCCAGGGGGTGAGGATTTTTCACTGGGGCCCATTGCCCATTCTTCCCTTTAACCATTATTCCTGTGATCAGCAGGTTAGGATACAAGAAGTTGAGGTTTTGGATCAGCATTTGGCAGACTGAGCTACCTACAGTACCGAACACTCTGCACTGCAAATCTGCAAATTTCCATATATGTCCACGTTGCATGAATCCATTATGAGCAGCTCAGTGTGCCAGTTAAATAAGCCTCCAAATTGAAGTCGTAGTTATTGCTCTGTTAATTGAAATATCTACAGTCAGCAAATGACAAATGAGCTTACATGTTTTTGTGTCTTTATTTTCTTATTGATGTTGCCAAACCTACACGGAAAAATGCCACTGTGGCACCATATTCTTTCCATTTAAGTAGCACTGCATGCAGCAACAACTCTGGCTCCCTCCATCTCCATCCTTTCAGATTTGCAGATGAACTGAGCCAACAAGTGTGTGGAGGTTATATAATGTTTATTTTTAATCTCTATAAATTTGAGACTATAAAGCAACACATCACAGATCTGCCTCCTGAATCCCCTTTCAGGAGATGGTTCTTTGGCCAGTAATGATTGCTTTCACAATACTTGCTCTTGCCTATGTTCCCATAACTCATTTACTCTTTCATAGACTGTGACAGCTTGGATTGAGCTAAGGGACAGTGATGACTGATTCATTGTGTCTTTCCAAAGTACAGTTGGAGAAAACGACTTTGGCAGCTTTCCTTTGTAGCTCAAAGCAATAACAAACACTATATCTCCTATCTTGTGAGGTCCACGATGAATTCTCCCCGGTACAATAAATCGCTTGTCTACCTGATGTTAACATCCCATCAGGCAATCATCAGGCAATCTTCTCTCTCCACTCCAAACCTGTTTATATGGCTTCCTTGAAAGAAGTTATGTGGGATTTATATTGTCACATGCCACACAAGCTGTGGGACTCTGAAGCAGGCTGAACTGCAGGTCACATCACAATGCCTCCATTATACACTTATGATAAGATGAGGTAGTTGGACTGGGACATTATGAATAACTAACTTTGATAACATTTGAAACTCCCAGATAATAAAATGTTCTGCCAGAGAAAGAACAAGAGGCATTTTTTAGATGTGTTTTTGTGTCCTGAGTGGAATCACTATTATATCTCTAACAAATTCAATTCAGTTTTATTTATAAAGCCCCAATTCGCAGCATAAGTCATCTCGGGGCACCTCATATAGTAAGGTCAAGATCTTACAATATCATAGTATAGAGAGGAAACCTAGCGAACTCATTTGAGCAAGCACTTGGCCACAGACAAATTATGTTTTAAGCTACACTAATATATTGCATGGGGAGAAGTAATGTCAGCCATTTAATGTATTCATTGCGATTGTACTTTATTATCTCTAATTACCTGTACATGGGAGCTATTTTTAATGACTTGCTTAAAAGCAGTCACATGCATAAATGACCAGATATCCAAATTTACACCCAGAAATAAAATCACAAGAAAAGGCTCAACTAAACTCCTGCATTCTGGTAGAGGGGAAAAGCTTTCCTGAGGGTTTAAATGTAATATATGTCCACCTGGAAGAGAAGGTTGAGCCTTACATTCCCCCAACCAGGTTTTAAAAATTGGTTCAGTAAGCTGAACTTCAGGTTAATTTGGCTTTTTGTGACCTGCATCTTTGAAGTTTTGTACAATGGAATAGTTTTCCGGTTCAGTCCATGTCAAAACAGGCAGACATCTATCAAGAAATATGTTTCATCTAAGACTGTACAAAGTTTACTTACTTGTGATTTGGAACATAAACAGCAACTGAGAGGAGCAGGATTTGAAGGTAAAGTTTATGGACCCAAGTGGGCCGGCTGCATTGTAAACAATGGAGCAGACTCCATTTGATGAGATCTGTTGGTGCCAATAGTACATGTTTTGTGAACCCTCCCAGTTCCATCTATAATGAGGAGAAAAAGACAACAATCCTGACATGAAGACCTTTAGAGAATCTCCTTTCTGCAGATAGATGAAATGTAAATCCACTGAATACTACTGACTGTTTTCTGTTGTTTTCTTTTGTTGGATTTAGTGCAGAATTAATATCCTGTTTCACTTTCATTTCCACATGAAAACAAGATGGAAGCAACTTGTAACTTTGCACATTTAATGACAGTATATACATCCTTTTGCACTCCAGATTTTGTGGTCCCACGAATGAGCCCCCATGGATCACTATTTTGGCAAGTCAAAATAACCAAAAAAAAGGAACCTTAGCTTAAAGTAACACACATCAGATTCTAGTAATGTTCGAAGCCTCAAAAGTTACTGAAATGTTGACAAAAAGATTGTATTTTTAGAGCTGTATTGGCAAATATTAATTCAAATTTTGCACTTTTTTCCCCCCGTTTTCAAGGGTCCATAATTAAAAATTCTTCCTCTGCTGGAGCTTTTTAGTGATTTGAATCTGCTGGGAAGAATTTTGTCTTTGTCCTCACCCAATTTCATAGCTCTGGGAGTTATATTTCTAGAGATGTTGTAGCTTTAATAGTGCTTCCCAGATAAGTCTATTTTTGAGGGTGAATTACTAAATATTTCACAGAACTTAGTTTTGAGTTCCAAAACACAAATGAATAAACTCTGAACAAAATCTAAGACACTGGAGCAACGGCACTATCATGAACTGACACTGACCCCTTTATATTTCATACATGAATGTGTGTTTTGTTTGACCAACATATAGCAATGATAATCAGAATTTTGGTATAGTTGCAACTGGCAATGCTGATGACATTTAGTGTGCCATCACTAGTGCTGAATGAGCTGCTCGTGGGTTTTAAAGACACAAATCTGAGTAGGAAAAAAAAAATCCTGTCCATTCTCTCTAATTGGCGGAGTTCTTGTAAAACCATAGGCTGAGAATAGTATCCAAAATTGTATTTATAATCACATCCTGTCATATGTTTGGATAAAATAAAACACTATTATTGGAGCATACAAATTGGATTTTTTTCACTTTGCTTTTCTTATTTTTGCTTTTCAGTAATTTGGCTATTCAGTAAGTATGATCTGACACTTTCATTTATAGCACTTCAGATCTAACTGATGATTATGTCTGGACTGGATATCAAAAAAATCCTTATAGTGTCTGAATTTCTGCTAAGCGATGGCCAAAAAGGACATTAGAAATAAGGCCTTAAGCTGAAAACAGGTTTTATGGTATCTGCAAATATCCACAGTGATTGAAAGAGGAGGCCCTGGAATTCAAATGCAGAAAGACATCATTTCAGCTAAGTTAATATCTGAGTTGACACTGTCTGGGTACTGATGGAAATCTATAAAATGTTTTGAATCTAAAAAAAAAAAAAAAAAAAAAAAAAAAAAAAGCAACATATATTGATGTTAAACTGTCCATGCCACTTTAATGTGCAACTTTCTTTCACTGATCCCAGAGTTTGATGGTAGCAACATTAAAATCTCCTTTGCAGAGCCTGATTAAACTAAAAACATGGGCTCTGTTTTGAAAGTAAGTAGCTAAAAAGCATCTTTCAGATATAATACGAAAATCTATGTGTTTGACTGCTGGTTCAGTGATCACCCCAGTGCCACTAATTGGGACAAGAGTAATATGTCTGCATTGGTGATTGTTGAAGGCTTACAAAGCAGATAAAAAGGAGTCATTGCAGGACTGTGGTGACAGCAACAAAATCACATACTTTTCCTGTGAACCATTTATTAATTAGAGCAGAGGCAAATAGGTTTTTGAGTTCTATTTTCTTGTAGTGTGGTGTATTGTGCTGCAGTGAAGGGCATAGACTTTCCTATTATTGACTTGTCTGTGGGTTTCATCAATACATTCTTTCTTACACAAGATAATGGTAGCATCACTATTGTGAAGTGTCTCCTTCGTGTGATCATTATTTTGTAACCAATGTTTGGTTTCCCTCTTGCCTGAAGACACATTTGAGGCTGACTTTTCTCTTCCTGTCTGGAACAGTCTGTCAATATTATACATTATACAATGTATTGCTTTCTTCGTGAAAAGCATTAAGTCAGACATGAGTGTTCACAGGAAAGTAGCTGGATTTAGTGATTTAAAGACTGTCTGGCGCACTAACTCTCTCTCTACAGGTCACGGTCTTGCCCCTGTATTATGAGGGTTATTATAATATCACACTTTGAAGTGTAGATGTGTATAGGTGAACTCGGCTTTTGTTTTGTGCTGAGAGGCTGCAGAGAAAAGGATCTTATCAGCGAAGACATACAGTAACTGAACAGAGGTGTGCCTGTACCACGTTCACATTTTTAAACTGTCTTTGATCACAGGTTTTTACATTTGTTTTTGTCTTCTCTAGAATTCACCTGTTTTAATTGCTTTGTCAGAGCATTGGCAGGGTGTACTGCTAATGCTAAAAAAAAAGACAGAACATGAATTTTGTCTGAAAAACATTAACGCTGATAATTAGTATAAGAGGGACATATAACTGGGGTGTCAGTTTTCAAGAAGTGACTATAAATTCAATCACCTCCCTGAACCCTACATCCTTATTCTTTACTGCACTATACTGTGTGAATGTTCCATTATTTCCTTTGGCACTGAATTGTGCCATTAAATGTAAACTGCTAATGCAGCATAGTTGCACATGAATACAATACACTGAAGACTCGGTTGTAACAATGTGACAGAATAATTGTCCCCATAAAATACACATTTCGACATTATTTATTGTTCATTAAATTTATGTAGCCGAGGATGGCTTGCATTCATCTACTTTTCACCTCAGTCCTAAGTTTACTCTGTCAGCATTGCCTTTATTCTGTTCTTGTTTTTCAGGTTTCTGTCAGTTTTCAGTCACATTGGAGTATCATGCACCTAAAGCGGCTGTCTCTTAAAAGTGCAGTTAAGAACAACATGTACTGTTCTACATCAAAGCTGTGTAGTCACTTGTGTAATATTGTCTGCAAAAGTGTTTGGAGCATTTCACCCCTTCTCTCTCTTTTTTCCTCATATCACTCATAAAGAGCCCCTAGTGTTCATTGGCTTGTGCAAACTGTCAGTTTGTGACTAAATTTAGGTAGAACACTGCAAGCTGCTGTCACAATTTGGACTGTATAGAGCAACTGAAATAGCAAATTTGCACCTACCAATATGCTTGACTCCCCAGTCATTACACTAAACTCATCAGGGAGAATCATTCTTAAGTCTACATTAAAGAGCAACTGTTACACTTTCACCTTCTAAATGATTGCATTTCATTCTGTTGCATCGTTGGGTCTGCAGATAGGATAATGAGACGGTCCCATGGTAAGCACTTACACTTTGATGCTATATTTTATTACTTAAGCGCCACAGTGACTGAGGCTTATAAAGTGATATACAAATGTAGATAAATGGAATAATACCCTACAGCAGCTAGAAATCTCACAAGAAGCAATATTTCAATATTAAGTCAACACCAAAGTTAGTATAGTACTTATTCTGTTTGGTACTGAAGGGACTGAAGGTACTGCAGCTGTCACAGGTAGCCAACAGGAGATGATGGTTTCTCTGGAATAGTGTCAGTAACTGCAGGTGCTGAACAGGTCCCCTAACGAGGGTGAAAGAAACACCTCTGAAGTCATGTAAGGAGATATTTTGTATATGAGTTCCACTTATAGACACGAGGCACAGCAAATATGACATAAGCAAACATGAAAGTCCCCACAAGAAAGATGGATCAGTGAGCTTCACAACACAGTATTGATTTGCCACATTCCACAGTTTTTTGTAATGTTAATATTTTTTAAATTTTATTTCATATACTGTATTTATTTCACCTAGGCTATTTTTATTTTTTTTTTCTTATATCAGGCAGCTGGGCACTGTATTAGACATGTTAATGCCAACATTAAAGAGGCATTTGTCTTCTTTGAAAATTATTTTGTTTTAAATAACAGTTGTCTTTTTTTATTACTTGAAAGCTCCATTCCCATGTTTACCCAAGTAAATGTGTTGATGGTGAAATACTTTGATTTCACTGGTTTATGTTCCTGCTGTTGTGTCAAAGTTGCTATTAGTTTCAGCGGTAGTGCTACTGACTATCACATTTCTGGTGTCATGACATGATACACGAGCAATCCGACCAAATAAATTGATGGGCTAAGAATATTTTTATTCTGACTCAGAATGTGAAAATGTGAAAGTACCAAATCGGACCGATAAAAAAGTCAGAAAAAGACTGGATGCACTTGCAGGAGGTGTAAAGAGGCCTCGGCGAAATACAAAACAGAAACATTGACAACCAATGTGAGGTGTTTCTGTACCGGAGAAGTTATGCAAAGCAAAATATTGCAGCATTTTTCAAACTCAGAAAAAGACTTTGTACATAAACATCAATAACGGCAGTAATGTTGTTTTTGTGGTACCACCAGGCAAATGCTTCCTCTTCAGAAACCTGCCGCCCTGGGTCGATTCTATACGGGTGGCCTCAGTCATATATTGTCTTGCACCAGGGTGTTTCCAGTCACATCCTCATTTACAAGGGGTGCATTTCTTGTAGCAAAGAGGTAAATCCTAACTGCCAGTAGAACCACAGAAGCTTTGAGTCTACATACCACAATATTTTTCACCTAGACAATATAGTTTGCAGTCAAAAGTGTCAACATAGATTGCACTGTGCATGTACAGCACTCTAAGCATCATTTTTTGTGGTGATTATCAGACCTGGCAAACAAGTGGGATGTTTGCTACTTTATACTCTCGCTTGAATCAGATTTTTTTTAACTTGCAATTAATTAGAACACCATATTTTTCAAATTGAATAATAGCAAGTTAGCGACGTCATCCAAAAAATATATACATTTTTCAGCTTTTTTAGAAAAAATATCATGTTGCAATAGAAGGTTACATTCTGGAGTTTAAAATAATAATTCAGCACAATGTCATTCACAATATCAGTGAGTAAAATCAGATATCTGGAGGCACACACAATTACCTTATCACACTCAACCACCTCTACTTGTCCTTCTTGATCAGACAAAACATGAAATAAATGCTACTTGATTTATCTAATTTCTTGAAGAACAAATACATTAATTAGCTGCTATTACTTATTTAAAAAATATGCATGTGGATGCATCTACACCTTTGCTGTCCTTATCTGCAGTCCAGAGATGTTTTGCAGATTTCAAGGCACGTTTTCACTAAAATGTGTTATCCAGCAAAGTCCCCCCGCTAAATATACTCTTGGAACAAAGCCTGGTAATCCATAACAGATGCTCCACTGGAGTCGTATCCCATTCAGTACATGAGTCATTGGGCTTTATTAAACTCAATCTGTGCTCAACACCATGCTGTGTGATTGACAGGCATATTGCAGTGACCCTGTGGCCTCCGCTGTTGTCTAGAGGCACAGCGAGACCCTTTATTTACGCCATGGTTTGTGTTGACTATAATTTTAGTGGGATATGGGTAGATGCTGGCTTGTTTTAGGTTCTTTATATTACGGATTTTGTTTTCAATAATCAAACAAGTTCGAACCAGAGGGCCTCTATCCTCATCCTAGTTGGACCTCCATGTACAAGCTGGCTTGACAACAGCTTTTGGATGCTGAAGCATTGCTGCATCTAGAGACTATTTTGATTCCGAAATAATCTTTTGATTCAAGAAACTGATTATTCAGATTATGAATCACACAATTACTCAATGACTTTTATTTACATGTCACCTATTAACTTTTAACTCAGTTATGATTTGTTTTAGGCATATTCCAACTAACAATAAAGACAATAAAGAGGCTCTGGGTGCTTTTGTGATAACTGTACACAACTGTGAAAAAGTTTGGGTAGACCCAGGCAATTTCATGTTTTCCATGAAAACTCACACTTTTATCCATGTGCTAACATAACTGCACAAGTATTTTCTAATCATCAATTAGCCTTTCAACACCATTAGCTAACACAATGTAGCATTAGAACACAGGAGTGATGGTTGCTGGAAATGTTCCTCTGTACCCCTATGTAGATATTCCATTAAAAATCAGCCGTTTCCAGATAGAATATTCATTTACCACATTAACAATGTCTAGACTGAATTTCTGATTAATTAGTGTTATCTCCATTTAAAAAAAAAAAGCTTTTCTTTTAGAAATAAGGACTGTAGGAGCAGATTTGAAATTGCTCTGTAATTATATTGGTGTCAGTGGGTTTCACTCGTAATTAATTGATTGTTGGTTTTACCTATATAAGGTAGGAACCTTTGTGGCTAAGTAGGGTTTCCAGCTGGAAGGGACAAATCAGTTTTTGACCGCTAAACGCCGAACACGGACCGCTGTACACTGAATGCCGAACGCTGAACTTGGGAATGGGAATTTATGCACTTTGGAGTTTTTTGAGAAACGAATAAAGACGCTGTGTTCAAGGAAGTTAAAAACGAGTTGGACTTTCATTCATGAGTATGGTTATTAAGCGCGTCAATTACGTTTTTATGATTCCCGGTTGGATGCTCTCAGTGGCTTAAAGCATTGGCTTAGCCCCTTTAACAAGGACATTTCTAAGTGACCCCAAACTTTTGAACAGTAGTGTACATATATCACTGCAATTTCTTAAACCTAGGTTTATTATAGTACAAATTAAGACAAAAGTTATTTTTGACTCATTCAGTGTTTTTCCAGATTTCCTGTGCTGAAATCAGCAGTGAACTTGATCCACAGACTCACTTGAGAAAGGTCCAGATGTAGCCTCACAGATCTACAACCCACCTACACAGCACTCCACAATAAAACACCGACTCCCCTCCCCCAACCATCAGCTCCCACTACACACACTCGCTTATCTACACTTCACACCCACTTCACTACACATCACCCTCCACCCATGAACATGCTACATATGCATATACTTGATTTGCATTAAGCAGTGACACACTTTACTCTAGTAATTCCTAAATGTTGAAGCATTCTAAGTCACTGTGAGAAATGCATACACTAACATCACTAACTAAAAACCAAAAACCATAAGAAATAATTAATTGGCAGCTAATTATGTCATCCATTTTAGTCTAGTAAATTGATTATTTGTTGCCATCCTACTAAATACATTTCAGTAATTGAAACTTGAACATGTTCGATGTTTTTGTTTGGTAAATTACTTAAATGCTTTTCAAATTACCTTCAATTTGAATGTCTTTTTAAGCTCATCTTCCGTGAAAGCCAATTTTACCCCTGCTTGTCGTGACTTTCATTCTTCTGTGGCTGCGAAACACGTTGCGACAGTCGTCATAATAATTTGCAGGGTAACGGAGCTAACTGCTTTTGATGCTGATCAACTCTAAAAGACTCACTAGAAATTCACACTATAAACAAAAACTGCTCTTGCAAAATTAAGACGACAAATTAAACTCATAAACTTTGCAAGTTTAAGAAATTCTTTGTGCATGTCCATTTTTTTCATTTAAACAAAAAAGAAGCTACTTTAAGCTTTTCCAGAAGAACTTCCCTCTACCTGTTTAGTAACCATTTTGGGTTTTAAGACATGAAAACATCTATGTGGAGCACCTGAGTCTAATAATAGCAGGGAACACTAAGTTTCAACCTCTTGTCCTGAAAAATGAGGAGTACGTGCAAATGCCAAAGGCTGCAGTTCCCTGATTGGCCACTTGAGTTTGACTCCAAAAGAAATTCAATCCGCATTTACCCCCATTTGAAAATGTTCAACTTTACAGCAACATTAAACATGTTTACAGCCTGGTTCAAAAACAATTTTGATCTCTGTAGCTATTTTTTCCCTTCATGACATCTGTACAGGGTTGAATTTTTTTGCTTACATGTTTGAATTCCATTGGGACCTACAGTGACAGGTGGGTATGAGGACAACATAGTCCATGACCTAGACACATTTGAATGGCCTCTGTTCTATTTATGCTCCATCTCTTTGCTTATTTGTTGGTTAGCCTGAAGTTATGAGTCAGCCACTCATAACTTCAAGCTGCCAAGAAAGCGATGGCCACAGTGAGCTTCAAAACCATTCTCCAGGAAACTGATGATTTATTCCTCTTTACACAGAGTTTATAGGGAAAACCTTAAAAACAAATCAAATACATTGATAAAATAATCTGTGTTGATAGTCTTGATGCAGAAAGACTGCAAGGAAACATTGAGGTGGATGGTGAAGAAGTGTGGATATGCAGCACATTTTGAGAGATAGACTGAAAAATGACTCTGCACACCAATCTGAGCTCCGTTTGTGTTCTCTTTTCACATGAAATTGTTTCTGGTTACGAGATACGAAGCTGTGGAGGTTGAGTAGACATCATGTGGATTCTTCTTTATTCAGTCTGTCCCCGGCTGGCAAGCTAACACTACCTAGCCAGCTGTCTGCAGATATCAGGCTGATGTTTTGTCAACACAAACAGTGCAGATGAATTAGTGAGCAGACTTTCAGTTTCTGCCCTGTATGTGCTCAGATCGATCATTAAAGTAAATGTGTGTGTTAAATTGAAAAACCTGGTACTGATAGCCCATGTGCAACTTCATGGGATATCATTTATTTTTCAAAATACGCATAATGATGATGCTTTTGCAAGTCTCTTGTTTGCAAAAATAATTCTTCACCAGTTTACAACAGTGTTTTCAATTTAGCCTGTAATGGGCACTTTATACAGTTTTATATTCAAGGAAACGACAGCATTGCTGACTCATTAAACATAGACGAAACTGACATTTTAAGGATAAATTCTGAGAAGTGCTGTGAATACAAGTGAATACATTTTTTTAGCCTTTGAGTAGGAGCTATTGACTAAATGAATATTGAAGGCTCCTGACATCCTACTGCTAGCATGATCAATCATGGTTTAGCAAATAATGTGACAAAAACTAAATTTCAGTTACGGAGAATAGCAAACTCTAAGAAGCCATGTAATATGGATTGCAGAGTAGATTTTATATATTTTAACATTTGGGTAGAGAGAAGTTATCCCTCCATGCATTCTATGAGTCTAAAATTAGTGAAGGAAATTGTAGTTGGCAGGTGATGCTTCAATTAGCTCATTATTTGCAGTTTGGTCAAGCTAGGTGTCAATTAATAACATGCAGTGCAACTTTTGTGCAACTTTTAGAGGAGTAGGACAGGCTGGTATTGGATTTAGACGGAGAAGGTTAATGAAGACAGTTGGCCTGCCTCTGTGACTTCATGGTTTGTTTATAATTGGACTTTGGCCTGTTGGTAATTACTACTGTAATATTGGATGCTATTGTGTCAGCTGCTGATGGGCTAGTGGAATTATTTTTGCCTCATAAGTCAGGAGGTAAGAGCCTTATAGCAGCACGATGTTAGTTTAATGTTTGTAGATGGCAGATGTGACCCTCCACAAATGGGAGGAAGACGGTTATGCCTTAAATGGTCAATTATACACACAGAAGCTGAGAATTTGTGAAATGGGATGGCTGTTTTCTTGCAGCGGCTTTTAAGCCAAACAAAAAATAGTCTTAAGTGGTTAAACCTGACACCACTGAAGCATTGTGTATGGAGTGGGCCAGAAATAATGAGTTGCTTGATCCTGCAGGGTCCTCCTTCAGCTTCTCTGACTGCTGATGGTTCGTCCCCATGCGAACAACAATGGCTGAAACAAAGTGTTGTTGTTCCAGCAGCTCAGCATCAATTTTTTATTTTTTGGTATTTTTAATGTATGCACCCGGATAGCAAAAGGTCCACCCAGCAGTGACTGCTACATCTCGCACCACAACTGGCACAGCAGCCAAGTTTACAAGCAAGAATTTCTGCTTTGCCAGTTTGATTTCCTGTGAGACACCACAGAGATGCGTGAAATCAGGCACACACAATGAAAACTAGCTTTTTATCGATACATTCTGAACTACAGTAGAGAAGCAAAAGAATATATGTTAAGTTCAAAGGCATTTTTTAATTTATTTTTTGCACATGTGACCTCATCACACAAATAATTATGACATTTTTGCTTTATTTATTTTTTTTCCATTTTCCAATACAATGCACTGCCTCTTCATTACCACCTCGTAAAGAGTGGGAGGCAACAGCGTCTAATGATCTCTTTGTTCTCACATCTGTCAAATGGAGTTGTTTGATATGACTGCACATGCAAGGATGTTCCTATTTTGAAGTTATGGTGCAAAAATGTATAATGTAAACTTGCACTTTAAAATAAGGATGAACAACTCGGAACGTCACCAGTAACGGCTTTTCAGTCATACTGGTGGCTTATATTAAAAAAGCTAATTCTGTGCTTCCCTGTTACAAATGTTTCCGTTTTATTTGTTTTTGAGAAAAGCAATAACCTGTCACAGTTTGAAGATTGTTTTCTCGTATACATATGTAATACTATGGTAAAATTATAGCCTTCAAGCTGAAGAAGCATCCTTTTAAGCAGCAGAGATACAGCCATGAGTAGTTATCACATAATATAGTTAAGTGCATGTTTGAACTTCATCAATATGCTGTATCCTTATTTCCATAAGGATATAGTATATAGACGGAGATACACTATTGTTCAAAAGTTTGGGGTCACCCAGGCAATTTCATGTTTTCCATGAGAACTCACACTTTTATTCATGTGCTAATATAACTGCACAAGGGTTTTCTAATCATCAATTAGCCTTTCAACACCATTAACTAACACAATGTAGCATTAGAACACAGGAGTGATGGTTGCTGGAAATGTTCCTCTGTACCCCTATGGAGATATTCCATTAAAAATCTGCTGTTTCCAGCTAGAATAGTCATTTACCACATTAACAATGTCTAGACTGTATTTCTGATTCATTTAATATCATCTTCATTGAAAAAAACTGCTTTTCGTTCAAAAATAATGACATTTCTAAGTGACCCCAAACTTTTGAATGGTAGTGTACATGTAAATAAGGATATAATAAAATGTTGGAGATATATGATGCATAGTTGATAGCACGATCTGTCATTTGGATGAATAACTTTAAATAATACTGCTATATTTATACAAATGAATAATTTATTATTTTGTTACTACTGTTTAAAGTTATTATAATCTACAGTAAACTACATGCCATAGCCATGAAGCTTATGAGTAAATTCAATGTAGAAAATCTATTCACTCACGTTCTGTCTCTTTTCCTCTTGCTCGATTCTCCCGATCACGTCTGTCTCAACACATTGTCAAAATCACATTCTCATTTTCAACATCACTATTCTCATCCAATGATTTATCTGTTTGCGCTCTCCTCAATACCTTTTTTTTTTTTTGAATTCATTGCAAGTCTGCCATTCCCCCTTCCAGACCACTGATAGTGGGGTCCTGTCCTTATCTTCTGCCTTCATCTTAGACTCTATGATGTTGCTTTTTGCTGGAGTCTAACCACTGAAATACTTTGAGTTATCAGGCTCATGTTTCTGCAATAAACTTTGTTCTTTGCTTTCATATAATCTCTCTTTATTGAACTGTAAGTCCGTGCCTGAGCCCTTTAAATGTATCAGCTTGGAGCCTTGTCTTTTTCCTGGGAGTGAATATTATAGAGCTGGTCGAGGCTCTTTCATTATGAGGTCTTTCATTTTCCTGAATATGTTCTGGGGATCCCAGGTGAACCTATGTTTTCTCTTCAAACAGTGGTTCAGTGGTACCTTTATGTCAAAGAGGCAAGAAGCAAACTTTGATGGGTACCAAACCATTCCCATGATGATTTTGAGCTTTTCTCTATCTTTGGTTGACTTCATGTCTTTTTTTTTTTTTTTTTACCTTAAATCCTGACATGCTATGTATCAACTTTAAGAATCTGTGTTACCCAAACTTGCTGCAACATTTGGCCAGTTTGAACAACAACTCCTTATACATTTATGACCCACTGGCCAGATGGTATCAGTAAAGACATATGCCTACCTTAGCTGTCATGTCAAAGAGATTGCTAAAGATTAATGTGGTCATTATTGCAAAAATGTGCTATTTGTTTGTCTGTTTCACAGCATGATTATACAAAAAACTATCACAACGAATTTCATGAAATTTGTTACGAAGGTGGAGCAAAAGTACAGGAGGAACCCATTAGATTTAGGTGTAGATCTGAACCATTTTCATTAAAAGTGAGAGAGAACATTGACAGAATATACGCTGTCCAACTGCCCTTCTTGTTTTCATCTTCGTTGATGACACAGATTCTGAGCGATACAAGGTTCCTCTACAAGCTGATAGACTCTATGATTTTAACAATCAGTTGCACTTGTATCATGTTTAGCAGAGCCTCCCTCAATTCCCTCTTTAGTTATTGATTAAACCCTTAAAAATGTATCAAAAATAATGTAATAGATAGTATATGAAAATAATCTATTCTTGCCTTAAAATGGCTTACTTGCAACTCCATGCTGTTATTTTCCCATCCCTTCAGGACTTGCTGCAGCTTAAGAACACCAGCTCACTAACAATTCTCTTTTAACATTGTAAAACTATGCTGTGCAATACAATGGCAAGCTGTAATAGTTAAACAGTTCTGCCATGATACTGATTCTGGAGAAGAAGAATAAAACTCCAACACACAAGTTGACAGAATCGATTCCTCTGTTCCTTTGTTATGCATGAAACCCCAGCGATCTAAATCTGTGTTTGTGAGACAGTGATTGGTATTCTGCAGTTTCAAGATAGAACTATTCTGCTCATGACACATCTTCCAGCATACTAAAACTACCATATGGACATGTTAACAAGGTAAAAAAAAAAACAAAACGGAACAAAGCAACAAAAAAGATTTTCATCAGAGGGAGTCTTTAAAATCGCTGCATAACGCAAGGCGATCTCATCTTGGTGGCTATTATGTTTCTGTGGGGTCAAGATGAGAGTGCATCAAGGAAAACTGGTGAAGACATCTGCTTATTTATCTATGATTTGCAGCACAAATGTTTTGGACACTGACAAAAACACCAGGAGTCAAAGAAAGCAGTGGGTCAGTTCTTCTGCATATTCTCCCGAAGGTTTTTCACTCACAATGTGGACCTTTTGTTTATAATGGCGTACTTCTGAAAATTTAACGATTCAATTTGCAACATGTTTCACTGTTTGTCCTTGGCCGGGCATTTTTCCCACTCTCCATATGCCATATTTCCACAGTAATTGCTCATTTACCCCTTCTGGGTGGCAGTCACTTCATGCTTTAGCGTGTCTACACAGGCGGTGTATTGAAAGCAGCACATCAGTAGCACGGCAGGAGCTTCAGTCTTCCGTCAGGATCTGCACAGGATGTGTTCAGGCACGTTATTATTGTGCAGGTTTGGTGGCCCTCAGAGTCTAACACACAATCACAGGGGTTTACACATGTAAAGCAGGAGAAAAACAGACTCGAGGAGTAAAATACACTTGTGCGGCGGCTATGTGCACAATGCGCTAGTCATTACGCAGCCTGTGTAGATAGCTGTATTAATTAGAATAGAAAAAGTATTTCTTCAATCAGACAAATGCAAGACTGAAAAATGACCACGAGTCTTGTTTTCTGCACAGCATTATAAATGAATATGGTCCGTCATCATCCTTAGCATTAAGTACTTCTTACCACTAGTGAGTAAATTGGTTTCAAACTGTCCAAAAGGTTCAATGCCTCCTTGTGCTTTCTCATGAATTTTGTAACCACCAAATATGAGGTTCGCCTTTGACATAAAATATATCTCAGATTGATCATACTGTGTTTCAGTATCTTTTAGTTTGTGGAGGCCAGTGAATTTTTTTCTAGGTCAGGCTGAACAATATTGCATCATGCTTATAAACTAATAAATATTATTTTATTAACTTTTGCCAACTATGAAAAAAACATTTTTTTCTATCTTTCTACACACATATCACAAACACTCCCTAGAGCTATGACATGAAAAAAATATAGAAACAAAAATATTTGAATAAACGTCTTTGACACCAATTTATCTAGATTAACATTAGCATTAAGAAAAGATTTGTTGAATTTTGCACACGCAATTTTCTGTTCATATATAATTTAGCTGTACGCATACGTTTGACACATTGAATAATGTACAGTTCTTGTTGATCTGCTGCACTTAGAATGTGCTGTAATAATTAGGCAGCAAACCAGTGTAAAAGGTAAAACATTTATGCAAGGCTTCGAGCTGGAACAGCAGAAAATTCGTACCAATTAGAGGCCATCACACACTGCGTGTATGTCTGGTTGATCTGGGCCAAGCTCTTTTACTTGTAGTTTCTCCACCAAAGTCCTCCTCTCAAATGGATAAAGTTAGCAGCAGTAGATTGTCCAGGCAGAGGCTTATCAGTTGGCTTTGTCTGGAATTTAACAGGCCATTTCTGAACCTTCCAGGAGGAGGAAACCTGTGCTTTGTGCTAAAAGCTCATGTGTGGCATAGGCAATTTATCAAATAATTATAATAATAATCTATTAATCAACATTATCACTTTCTATTGAGCCAATTTTACTGCTGCTGATGTTTGATATTTTTTTTTTCCCCAGGTACACTTTGGCTTCAGTTAACACAGTGCAGACCAGAACAATACCACAAGTAGAAAGATGCCACTCTGAAGGTAAACTCAATTCATTTGCTTAAACATGTCACTGAGCACATTCAATTAGAAGACATTCAGAGAATTTCACATCTTTCTTGGAGATTTTTCAGACACACCAGTACATTTCATAGACAAGAGATGTAGAACAGTCCTGTATTTTCTTTTTATTGCAGCAAATGCCTAACACCGGTGAATTTGACGTAAACATGTTGTTCTCACAGTTTGATACATTTAAGACAGTAGGGGTGCAGAGTATAGATTTTGCTGTAAAACAAGTCAAAAAAAAAGAAAAAAAAAGGCTTTTCCAGAAGAAAATTGTTCTTCCTATTGAATGGTAAATGACTTTTTCTTGGGATCCAGATCCATAATCTTCTGTTCATTGTGCTGTGGAAATAATTAAAATTTTACTTTGAAGAAATATTTTGTGCACATGTATTTAAAAATATATTGCTAAATTAATGGCTGGTTAATGTGAGTTTAGTTTTGAATTAACTTTCGCTGCAATCTTGTTTATAAGCCTTAGCAATTGATAGAAATCATAACCCGTTTAATCCAAAGCCCTTACTGTCTTTAATTTTCAGCCGTGTTGCCTTTTCATCCACCCTGGAGATAATATGCTGCACCAGTCAGCTCAAATATTTACTATTAATCCTGTACTTGTAAAATGTGAAATGTGAAACGCATCTGTGCAATTAATCCCACTTTAAGTAAAATGTTCGCATTGAGGACTATTTCAGATTATGCTTTGTATTGCACGTGTTTTAATGCTGCACTTTGAGATGGTGTAATAGTATCACCTTCCCTAATGCAAAACATCACCACAAATAATAGCTTTAAAACTGATTACTGAGCTGCATCCACATCGCCCTGACCCAGTGTCAACAGCAATTTAAAATATAAACAATGTAGTTTTTGCTCTGCATTGGATTGCATTCTAATACAAAGGTATTTCTATTGCTGTGGCCACTCAGTGTTTTGTAAATCATTTAATCCTATTCAGTGCTGAACCATTAGAGAATTGATAGCCTGAGTTTGGCTCAATAGGGACTGTGTATAGTCCTGTTAAGAAGGGAGGTGGAGGTCATCCTTTGTTTTGATTCAGATTTGTTGCTGATCAATGAAATAGCAGGGGCACTATTTTACATAAATCTAAAATGCTATACCTTTAAGTGGACTGTTATTGTTTGGCTACATGAGCTGTCTCATTGTGTCTGCGGTCTGGGGAAATCGTGCTTAGTAACCACAGCCACCAACGGGGAAGATTTAGTTTGAGCTGCCACTCTACATTGGCCATGTTAAGAGTTGGCGGATGTTGTGGAGAAGACAATGAATTCTCATGGAGAATGCTGAGAACAAACAGGAGAGCAGGAGAGAGTATCTGTGTTGCATATATCCGAGAGACGCATGCATCCCTCTCCGTACGGTGGGATAAAGCAGGCCTGAGGAGCGGTGATTTATTGAGAGTGTGGAGGGGCCTGACAGGCACCGCTCTCATTAGACAGACAGAGTTTTAATTAGTGGGAGCACAGCAGTGATGCAGGTGTTTACATTTGTGAAGAAAACTATGCCAAGAGCACAGGGGCTCACACAGCTCTCTCAAATATAGAACAGCATGAGTGAGATGCTCTCATGACCTCAGAGGGCTTTAACTAAGCAATCCCAGTAAGTGTAAAAAAACCCACACATACACAGGTTATGCACTGACTTCATTGAAAACACATTTTGAGAGTGTACTAAAAGACAAATTTACATAGAATTTATCCTTGAAGGAAAATTCCAGTTTATTTCAACCTGGTGTCTTGCTCATTAATACAGCTGTTGCAGTTCTAGGTGCCAGGCTAACTTTGCACAACTCTGTTGTAGAGATTTGCGTAAATGATGTTTGGTGGGGGGCAATTAGCATGAGCTCCCTGCAGCTTACCAAAGAAAGCAGATTTTTACATGAATCACTGTAACCTTTGATTTTTTTAAAGTCTGAGTGAAACACAGAAATCTGCCACCTGGAATGGTCTTTTTCTTTCTTTCTTTCTTTTCTTTTTTTTTTTTTTTAAACCTTATTAGCTTTTGCCTATTGTGTGGAGAGCTAACCACTTGAGCTGACATTTCTTGGTCTTTTCTTTCGGTTGATTATGGGGAGATGAAACTTTATCTCCAGGGCAGCAATGTTTATCAAAGCTGCAGATTCATTAGTTGCAGTTCCTCAGCTGGGATTCCTCATCTGTGGACACATGGAGATTTTCCAAGTGTGACATCAACAGGTCCCACTCTTGCCAGCAAAACCTTTCTTCTATGGTCAACAGCAGAGCAGTGAGCGAAGGTACACCACTAGTTTTCTAAAATATGGCATCCTTCAGGACATCCTGTTGCCTCACTGCTTCTGCCTCCATTCCCACAATGAAAGTCAGTCTCACACATGTAAACAAACTGGCGTGTGCAAACGAACATGCTGGTAATGAGGTAGAAGATTCCCAGTCCACGTCCTGGCCTGAGCCTCGGATCTTTCTGCATGGAGTTTGTTAGGTACTCTGGCTTCCTCCCACAATCCAAAAACATGCTGAGGTTAATTGATGTTTCTAAATTGTCTGTAGGTGTGAATGTGAGTGTGCTTGTTTGTATCTATGTGTAGCCCTGCAATAGACTGGCAACCTGTCCAGGGTGTCCCCTGCCTTCCCTCTAAGTCAGCTGGGATAGACTCCAACCCCCTGCCATCCTAATGAGGATTAAGTGGTGTATAGATAATGAATGGATGGATGGATGGTAATGAGGTTGAGAGACATCCTTTGGTTCTAAGAAGTGATGCCAATACAGAGGTGCCAAAAAGGTGAACTACCTTGAATGGCCACTAGAGGCTGCGTTCAAAAGTGAGTCTAACCCTATAGATTCCCATATTAAAATGGCCAGCTTTAAAGCCGAAAAAAATGAGATTGCATCCTTACACAAAAAATGGTTTTGCGATGTTTAGCTAATTCCCCTGTTTGTGACAACTGTATGCATGTAAATATTTATATAACTCACTCTTTAAACTCACATTTCACCTTAAATGTATTCAGAATTAAGAGTATGATTGCTCTGAGTAACAGGTGGATGCTGATATAGGGCAGTTCATGGCCCAACTCAACTCCACTAAGCTCCACCTCTGCTCTTTTTTGTTGGTAAACTGACTTCGGCTTGCCAAGATGGAACTTCACAACTGCTGTTCAGGAAATGTATAGGTGATGTCACAGAGAGTTGATCCATCTTTAAATACAGTCAATGGTTTAACCAAAGCAATGGTCGATTGTTGCCATGAAACATACAAAATTCTGCAAAAGTTTTAAGCACTTGAGAAAATGCTTTAAAGTGAAAATGTTTTCAGAAATAATAGCACAAATAGTATTAATTTATCAATCAACTCTCCTGGCTCTCAACATTTTTGATGTTCCAAGCTTCTTGGTGAAGAAATTCAGTCTCTGCTGGGTCTCACATCTTCTGTAGGACTCACTGTCCTTCTTGTCGTGGAAGACAGTGGTAGTATATTTGGGGTCTTTGCCGTGCTGCCGAAGGGACATGGACATATCTGTACTTCTCAGCACGGATGAGACCACCAGTTCTAACGAAACCCCAGTACATTTGTTTTTACATCAGTAAAAAGCCCATACTGCCACTTTCTGAGACTCCAGTTTTTTGTGTTTTTGAGCACAGGTGAGTTGCTTCTCTTTGTTTCCACATTGAAAGATTGGCTTTTTCTCTGCAAATGCTCAATAAAGGCCACTTCTGACAAAGCTTTTCCACACTGTAAACTAGAGTGTCCATCGGCATCTGAGCAATTTCTCCCACCGGTAATTGTATTAGGACTTAAAGTTCTGTATAATTAAAGACGTTGCAGCTTTGAGTGGCAGATCAATACCATTATAGGACAGTCCATGGCACAGAGAAATTTGGATGGCCCACCTCAATGCCACTCACGCTCCACCTCTTTTGGATTATCCGGGAGTTAGGCACAGTCAGCCACTGTCGAGACTGATGGCTACAGCCACGGCAATAAGCTTCAAAACCGCTGTTTGGGCGACATCATGGAGGTTTTTATCACTCTTTAGTTACAGTTTCTGGATTAGACATGTTAGTATTCCTGGATGGAAATCCCTAACACAGTTAATAAAATGTCTATTTCTGGCAGCTAATTTCTTTGTTTAACTTCAGCCATATTAGAGATTCAATAGCTTCATTAATGGAAAATGTGGCAGATTGAAATTAATTGTATTTTAGGTGATGGGAAACCAACAGCAGGATATCAATTTAATTCGTACATGCACAGGGGAATAAAGTGTCCTCTCCACTCTTTGTGTTGTGGAGTCTGTCTCTTGCAGAGACGGCCATCAAGTGTCTCTTTTAATCAAGGTCAGAATTTATCCTTGATTTACTTCAGTCATTTTTACTGAGAGAAAATGTACAAACTATGTCAATCCTGGCTGGCTATAAAACTTAACATAAACGGTGAAATATGAAAAATAATGTGGTTTGGTATGAAATATTGATCCCCAGTGAATTCATCACATTTGACAAGTGTTGTTTAACTGATGTTCTCCAGTTTCAGTTTATTCACATATTGTAATACAGCACCAAGTAAACTGAATGCTTGTTCCAATGCAGAACTTTGGCTTCACCATTGCCATAAACAGTGATAATCAAGTTTTATGGTGTCTCCATTTTTCACTTATACTGTGAGCTGTAATACGATGTGGGCATGTGTACTCTGTATAAGCTGTAAAGCAAACCTCCACTAGAGAGGCTTTGAGCAAGTTGTAAATTCCCAGAGGATAGTTACATGCATAGTACAACCAAAGAAGATAAAGATTATATCTATTTTTGTTTGCTTTTATGGCTGTGTTTTTATTTGTCAGTACTGACACTTCTCTGGAAACCATTTCAAGTGCTCCAGTACAATATTACAAGTCAGGAGATTCTAATTTGTTTTGTCCAATTTATCAGAACTTCCCAAAGCAGTTGCAAGACATCAACTGCATGTTTTTCTGGGTATAAGCAGACCAGCTTTCCTAACTAATTATTATGTAAAATATATCTGACTTTGTTGTTGCTGCTGTTTTTCCCTGTGAATTGAGCCTGTGAATTGTCCACTATACCTGATTATTACCTCTAACATTTCAGATTTATAATTCATAGCTGCCGCATGTCTAACATAGTAAGAATAAAAGCGGACACATTTAAATTTGAATCATACTATTCAGGTCGGAATGTAGCTGTGTGTTTTCTTTGACAGTGGCAGTAAGACACAAAAAAATATTTGCACTTGCACCACTGATGTGAGTTCAAAACTGAAAATGCTCTACTGCTGTGATGTATAACAAAGTCTCTGTAATGTGAATGAATCTTGAAAAAGAAGATGGGTGGAATATGTCTGCCTGCTTTTCTCTTATCATTATATCTGTGTTCATTAGGCCATGCCTCATTGGATAATGTCACTGAGACTATATAGCGACTGGCACATTTGATGTTAAGATTAATGACTGACTTGGTGCTGGAAACTGAATTATATTGATCTCTGCTTAGATGCGATACCTAGTATCCATGGCAGCAGACCTGAAAGCTGTGCAGTCGCATATCAATCTGAAAGGTCAGAAACTACATTTGTCAGCAGTAGTCACTCCCCAATCCCACACAGCTCTTGAAAAATACCAAGACCCGGTATTCATTCCACGGTTAAAGAAGATATTTATTGAAGCTAGCAGCTTTCATTCTGTTTGCTTGATGTTAAATATCAAAGGATCTGCATGTCAAACAATGCCTTTTTGTTTAGGGAGATCTGTGACTGAGAGCTCATGCAGCATTTTGTGTGTGTGTTGGGTGGATCTGTAGACAGTTTATGCAGCGACTGTATTCTGTGAGATTGAAAAAGTATGATTAGAAAAACAGTGAGTGAACGCACATCATTTATCACTGTATATCTGGCAACAATGAAGCGTCAAATAACTGTCTGTGAATAAAAGTGATATACGTCCCCATCAATCATTCCAAAAAAGAAAAAAAAAAAAAAACCCAACTGGATACAATAAGGTATATTGTAATGAGAGCAGAAAGCAGGTCAGGATGTTGGCGCACTGTTAGCAAGCCTTTATGGTCAGCATTATCTGCATTACGCAGTGCTGGAACTAAGAGCAGCTCCTAATGGCCATTAGTGCTTAATAATGACTATGTTATTACTTGGTTACTGTATTATTCATGGCTTCCTCATTACACAAGAAATTCTTAACAGTGAGGATCACATTTCTGTCCACGTGTGTGCTTAATTGTGAGTATACTATCAGGGAGGAGGAATCTCAGACAGCTGGTGGAACAACTGTTTACCCTAAATTGTATATTTCCTACGTGTGATAGCTACAGCCCATGAGAATATGAAATGTGGGATGTTACACAGGAGTTTTAGGGAAGCAGACAGAGTCTCTGCAATGGAGAAAGAAAAAGAGACTACATCTGCAAATATGCCCAAAGCTTACACCTGCACGTCAGAGAGAAAAACACTCATACTTGTAGAGTCTTTTACTTTATTCCTGTAGATTCCACACACCAATTTAACACATCACTGTGTTGACATGGTGTATGTATTTATATACCAGAATAATAAGGGTAATAAAAGGATTCTTTTATATTATGTTATGCCCTGTACCACCTACTGCATAGTTGTGGGGAAAGAAATAATTATTCTGGTGTATTTATTGAATTTAGCACTGATGATGCCGCATCTCAGCTCCCTGCTAAGAATGGGGTGTGGTGGGGTAAACAGTTTCTGTGTCTGTGAAGATGTCGCTCTCTGTTCAAGTGCCTCAGAAGAGAATTTTCTTGTTCAGGTAGATATCTGCAGCCTAGTCAGTGTTACGATGAATAATAGGGAAATCAGGAGAAATTCTTTTCATACAACCATTTGTGAAGTTTTAGGATGTTTCACATAACGTTTATCTTATATAGTTATCTTTTTTCTTCACATTAGTATGTTAACATTTTACATTTCCAAACATTCTATTTGCAGATACTCAAGTATCCTAATGAAATGTCTGTATGCTGTTAAAGTGACTATAACCTGTCTATTTTACTGACGCTTTATGTACATAGATGGACACCGTTAGCAACCAATTTGTGAACAATATTTCGCAGCTAAGGAGCCAGATATTTCCCCAGGGGTTGGTAGAGACCACAGTGGAGACTAAAAACAGTGCAAGGAGAATGAATATTTGATTTACATTTGCCAGGTGGCCATAAACACGAGTGTAAATTGATGATCATGTTGCTCTGTAACTGCTAGGTGTATTTGCTCACAAGTTTTCCACAGTAACTTAAAAGGTGATGAAATGTGAATGCTTCATTCCCTATTCATTTCTATGGCAGGTTTAAAGAAAGTAACACAGGAAAAGACCACTTTTCAGTTTAAAAATAAAATTTAAGGTATTTATAGGCATAAAGCCCAGTGCATGAGGATGGCAAACAACATAATGTAGGTCAAACCAACATCATGTACTCCAGGAGCAGCTTTGGGAAGGAGAGATTTAAAATGTGAGGTTGCTGAAGAAGTGACAGTTTGATCTAGAGAGACAAAGTGGACATCTTTCACCAGCAAGCACTTTCACAGGCAGAAATTTCACAGCCGACAGGTGTTTCCAGATGTGCTCTCCAAGCTGTTTTGCACAAGCACAAAGAAATGGAAAAGGTTGAGGACCGGAAACTCAGTGGTCGACTGAGGAAGCTCAGTGCATCAGAAGAAAAACACATCAAGTTGACTTCTCTTTGAAATCCAAAGGCGCCCAGCAGTGCCATCACCTTAGAAGCGGCAGAAATCAGTTGGGTGCTGCTACACCCTATGGCCTACAATCTGGAGAAGCTTTGTCAGAAACTTTTCGTCTTTATGGAGCATTTGCAGTCAAAAAGCCATTCCTCCAGTATGGACACAACTCACCTTTATATGAAAATACAAGAACTAGAGTGCAGAAAAATGGCAACATGGGCTTTTGACTGATAGTTTAAATTTAAAATATTTGACTGTAAGAGAAAGCAGGCCAAACACCTGTTGAATTACAGTACAACTAGTCTTTGACCACCACACCTAAAGTGGTGGAGCAGGCTTGTTTTTGAAATTTTTTTAAGTACAGGTGGGTGTTTGGTTAGAATTCAGGGTCCGGACAGAGTCTTAGCCATCAAACAGTACTGTCACAGAGGTGCCCATCTGATCCCAAAATCTTCCTGCAGCATGCAACGGACCCCAAATATACCAACAGGTCATGAGTTTACACAAGTTCTCCAATATTCATTCCAATATGCTTGGAATGACCTCAAGTGCCTTGAAAAACTGTGCAAGTGTGTTGGGACAATCAGTGCTGAATTAATTGGATTTATTTTTTGTTCTATTTACTGCAAAGTGTATGAAGTTGATTGATAAATGAAAACCACTGTGCCATTATTTTTGAAAACATCCTCCCTTTAAAGCATTTTTTAGAAGATTCTATTATTTTTCCATATTTTTGTATGTTTTATGTTTACTATCAACTGTTGCTTTGGTAAAACCACCATTGCCTGTCTGTAAAGAACCCACAGATTTCTTTAACAGCAGTTGTGAAGCTCAGTCTGGTGCATGGCTCCTGCCACTGCCATCTGGACAGTGCCTGACTTAAACTACTGGCTAATCCAAAAATGAGGCAAAGAAGTGAATCATGAATGGAGTTGTAGTGGACCATGCCAGTGTCTCTGGGCCATGGACAGTCATATGACAGTACTATCTTGTCACTTAAAGTAGCAATACCATTAATAATGCAAAACTTTCAGCCTTAAAAAAAATCTAAACAGGTAAGTTATATAAAAATGTACCATCTTACATTTGGTATAAATAAGGAAATTAGCGACAGAGTCAAAAAACTGCTATGACGCCAGGCTCTAAACATGCTTTTTTCAGCTTTAAAGTTGGATAATTTAACATAGGGGTCTTTGTGGGTTTACTTGCTTTTGGAGGCAGTCTCATGTGGCCACTCGAGGAATTGCAGTTTTTGACATTTCCATGTTGGCTTGATTTTTCAGTCATGGGTGCTGCAGATATGTTAAGAAAGCAGTCATATTTTTTTTTTCCTTTTAAACAAAGGATTTAAAGGAAGAGCCAAAAAAGGCTGAAGATTCTGGAAAATGTGTTAGCTGCACTATATGCAAGAAATGTGCAGTTGTGGTTTTACAGAGAATGGGATTTTTGTAACAGATAAAAATGTAATTAAAGAAGGATTTATTCGATCAAAGTACTTATGTCTAAAGAAATATCCCATAGTGAGTGTTTGACATACATTTGTATTTCATGTAGTTTAGTTTTTGCTTTTCATATATTTCAGGTATTTCACTCATTTAAAATAACTGCATCATGCTTTGCTATTTGTCAAGCTTCCTCAAAAGAAGACCAAAACCTTTCAAGAATGTTTTTCAGCCTGGCTGATTGCTATACTGATTGCCTCTACTGTACTTAAGACTGTGCTGCTTACTTCAACCAGAAAGTTTGAAGCTGATTACATTTGTGCTTGTTTGCTGCTGTTTTCTATGCTCTGAATGCATCCTTGTGCAGCAATTTTACAGCACTCCAGTAATTTTCACACAAAGTGTAAGAACACAGATAAGGCTCTATTGATGCTGTTAAAATACACCAGTCATGGCTGTGATTTTGTCAGTACTACTTGCTCTTCGAATATTGATATTTTTGTTTGGTCTCGAGTATTTTAACAAGAAAAGAAAATTACATGGGCTACGGGGAGGAAGATGTTTTTGTTTGTCTGGTTGGTGCTGAAGAGCAACATTTAGATTGCAACCCTAAAGACTTAAGTGGCATTCTTGGTCATTGTCCACTGAACTGCATGTTATTTTGTAATGCTGAATATGATCAGTGTGGTAGAGCCATGTGTGGAACCACGTCTGGTCTATCCATTTAAACTCCCAGCCTGATAACCTGTGGTAGGTCTTTATTTTTTTCCTCTAATCTTCTGTTTCTGTCCTCTTTCAACCTCCACCCCTCCTGCCTGTATTCATCAAGGTTACATTTAAAAATCACAAACATTGTAGATTTCTTTCACAACACAAATGTTTGATCACACAACCACTTACAACATTAAAATACTGTGGCAACCATCAGTAACATCTCGTATTTGATAACCTGAAGGCTTTCTTTCCATTCAAATTTGAGCTCCTCCCTGGATAAAGTTACAATGTTCCTTATGTTTTTGAAAACACAAATGATCAAATTTTTTTGGCCTTTTTTTCACCTCTGAATAGTCTTGTAATTGCAACTTCATGCTATTTTATCAAATTCTAAAAAAAAAGAAAAAGAAAGGAGCAGAGGTGATAATTTAGATACTGTAAATGTTGCAAAGGAAACATTTGTACGATTGACTTTTAATATTGTGCTTCTTGAAAGGAATTCCTACTTTTTTAACTGAACTTCTTTTCTTGTGTCTGATTAAAAATAAAGTTGTGGATTACCTTTCAGTGAAAATTTCAACCTGCAACCCCAACCGTCTTTATGTATCAGCCTTTGTGTTCTTTTGTTTTGCATTTGTACAGTTTTTGTTCATTGAGATGAACCTCCATTAACCCCCCCCCTTTTTTTTACAATGTCAAGAACACGTTTTGCTGAAAACTTTGACTCATATGGCATCTGAAAATAGCGTCTTGACAGGCCTTTACCTCAGTGTGTTACACAAAATATTTCAAAACTGTTAGAAACTGGGAGTTCATCAGGAATAGACAGTGGTTTATTTTCCGTCGAGCAAAGAGAATGGTAAAGGCATGCACATGCAGTCATCCATTCACCCTTCAGGGACCCATGCTGTATGTGGAACTACCAGATTCTTGCACAAAATTCCCTGAACGCCTCATAAGCATCCAGTGAGGATAAACATAAAGCTAAACATCTTACAATGATGTGCTCATTTGCAAATCCCATATGTGATTAATAAGAAACAACAAAAAGTGTTACTCTAAAATTAATCAACCGAACCTTCGTTTTGATACAAGGAGCTGAATTTGTATAAATTCTATATTTACTAGAAGGACACTGCAGTAGCTGGACCCTGCCAATCGACTCATGTACTTCTTCTTTTCTGTATTGTCAGGGGTAGGTTATCACAATGGGGTGTTTTGTTTCAGTTCAAATACATAATATTGATCATTTTTAATGACTTGTTTTTCATAGAGCAGCGCAAAAAATATATATATTTTTTAAAAACTTAACAACCTTAAGTACAATTTAGCCACATCAACCTATTTATCAAGGTACAAAGGTAAGAAGTTGAATGTTAACACAGCAATAAAAAACCTATACAGAAAAATGGAAAAGAACAAAGGAATGATCTCATTTTAATACAAATTAAATAGATAAAGCAAGTAAAAACCTGGAGTTGCACAGAGAACTGCCATCATCTTAGATATGGCTCGGGACTGGCTGATCATAGGCTGTTTATGATCTAAGAAGAGAATTTGCTGAGAATTCCTTTATGCAATCAAATTTTGTATTTTTATTACATTCTTGCATTGCAGTTTGCATATACACTACCATTCAAAAGTTTGGAGTTACTTAGGAATGTCCTTGATTTTTAAAGAAAGGCTTTTCCCCTCAATAAAGATAACATTAAATTAATCAGAAGTACAGTCTAGACATTGTTAATGTGGTAAATGACTATTGTAGCTGGAAACAGCTGATTTTTAATGGAATATCTACATAGGGGTACAGAGGAACATTTCCAGCAACCATCACTCCTATGTTCTGAGGATACATTCTGTTTGCTAATTGAGTGGAAAGGCTAATTGATAATTAGAAAACCCACGTGCAGTTATGTTAGCACATGAACTAAAGTGTGAGTTTTCATGGAAAACATGAAATTGCCTGGATGACCCCAAACTTTTGAACGGTAGTGTAATGCATTAAAGTAATTTCAATTCAATTCAATTCAAAATCCTTCTGTTCACCTTCAAGTCCATCCATCATCTCGCTCCTCCATACCTCTCCGACCTCATCTCTGTCAACACTCCATCCCGTTCCCTCAGATCCTCCTCCTCCATCCACCTCACTGTCCCCTCCGCCCGTCTCAGCACCATGGGGAGCAGAGCCTTCAGCCGCTCTGCTCCCCAGCTTTGGAACTCACTACCCCTGGATATCAGAAACTGTGACACCCTCCCAATTTTCAAATCCAAAATCAAAACTCACCTGTTCAGGACTGCATACTCCCTCACACCCTAACCTCACTGTGCCACACCTCTTTGTTGTTCTTTGTTTTATTCTTGTTATTGATATTTTTTATTGTATAGTTTTTAATTATTGTTGTTGGTTTTTATGCCTCTGTAAAGTGTCCTTATGTTCCTTGAAAGGCACTTTAAATAAAATGTATTATTATTATTATTATTATTATTATTATTATTATTATTATTATTATTATTGTTAATAAAATAGAACTCTTGAACATTCAAACAATTCTGTAGTTGCGATACTATATTATTGGTACGTGAGACGTGTGGAAAAACAGGCTTTACATTGCAGGATGTGTACTTGGTGCAGACATACTTAATCAACACCCAACCCCACTTGATTTATGCCAGCTCCACCCAAAATAGTTGTCTCTAATATCTGCTGTTAATGGCAGCTGCTGACGCCACCTCTCCACAACATTCTCACAGCACTGCAACAACGCTAATTATCAGGGACTTGATCATTAGAAATGTGAGAATTAAAAAGATTCATAATCTCAGATTTCCCCTGCACCAAAGGACGTGACATCACTGATGTACTATCAGACATAATAAAATCCCACTCAGGAGTAGAAGGCATTATCATTCATGCTGGTGCAAATGACATTTCCAAATAGCAGTCCAAATTTTTAAAATGTGATTTCTGCCCCCCCTTTTTCAACATTGTAAAATCATTTTAAGTAAAATCTATGTTTTTTGGCCCAGTTTCCACATTTGGTATGGATTTTATCTATCTTCTGGGAATGAAAGCATCTTTTTGGCACAGATGGTCTCTACCCCAATAAAGCTGGAGATCAGACGCTATCTCCAAATTTATCATTTAAAAACCATCCCATGCCTCAACTTTCTTGCCTGGAAATAACCATCAAACTGATGATCCTCAGGTCACAGTAACCATCCATTTGGTTCCACATCTAACACCAGTAGCTTTTCCGTTGGACTCAGACTAGACACAGACATTCTCAACATCCCTGTAAAAATCTTTAATAGATGCCTTATGAAATTTGCAGAGAAATAATTTGGTGCATGTCCATGTGCATGAAACCTCATCACTGGTAATGTTCAGTTTGAAATTTGCCTGAAGCCAGCTATTTCTACTCTCACAGCTCTAAAGCCAGCTACTTCTGGGTCCTCTTCACTCGTCGCTTGAGACTGTAATGTAATTTGTAGTTTATTAAGTCATAACAAATGATATCACTGAAGTGTCATATTACCTCTAACTCATTTGGATATTTGGATGAAAAAAGACTGATGATCAAACTGCTTAAGTGGTTTTCAGCTGTGATGGAGCGGTAAACATGGCTTTGTTGCAATATATGTAAGATTTCTGTCTGTACTTGAATTGACTGAGGTCTTCATTTCCAGGTGTTTTGAAATTATTTCCTTAAATTGATTTGATGCAAAAAAAAATTCAGTAAAAGTAATTGGTATATATGGACCCCCTGCTGCCTCTTCAGGAGCCCGCGAAAAAATGAGTGAATTCATTTTACTATTGACTGATCAGACGGTGTTTCTCCCTGGTGATCTCAATTTAGATTGACTTAAATCAGCATCTAATAATCTTAAAAGTCATAATTTTACACAGCGTATTTCTTAATTATTTGGATTCTTTCAAATCATGCTCAATGTTTCAAAAAGACCAGGGTATATTCTGTCTGTGATATTTTTCACTTGGTGTTAGTGACTATTACTAACTTTTAAACTAATTTAAACTTAAGCTTAATCAGAAACATTCAAATCTCTGATCCTGAATTAGCACTAAGTAATATTTCTTTTAGACCTAATTTAGGTACACATGGACCTTTTAAAAGGACAAGAACGAAATGTGGCTCCACTCTCTGGTTCAGTGCTGAGCTTCACACCTTATTTTACTCCAAAAACAAAGCATAAACCCTGGTAAAGAGCACCAAAGACCCCTGTCACCTGCTTACCTTTAGATAATTGAAAAATAATTGCACTGCTGCTGCCAGAAAAGCCAAAATTATTATCTGCAGTTCCACCAAAGCAAACCGCTGCTTTAGCTTACCTCCTCTCTCTATTTGGATGGTAGCTGATGCCTTATGCAATATTGATGCGTGTAAATCAATGGGTGATGACAAACTCGAATCATTTGCCTTGAAATTCTCAGCACAGCTAATTTATGAATGTATAAGTCATATTTTCAATCTTGGCAATCTTGCCTCTGGCACCATTCCTACAGTTTGGAAGGCTGCCTATGTTCTTTCTCCCCATGACTGTGGTAGCAAATCTGAATTAAATTCTTATCGTCCAATCTCAAAATTACCTTGTTATGCAACAATACACGAGTCACCTGCAAATGAACAGCTGAAATCATTTCATCCGCTTTTTTCCCCCCATATTGGTGCTTCGTTAACTAATAATAAAATAACCTGAGCTTTATAGCCACAGAACACAGTGATTTTACAAAGGCTTTTGATAGAGCTGATTATTCTCTACTCTAACAACAATTTTTTTCTTTAGGTAATGATAATGGTAACTGCCTGTGGTTTCAGAATAATCTCTCTGATAGGTTGCAGTGTATAAAGATAGGTGATATTCAGTCCTATTTTCTTCCCATTACAAAGGGAGTAGCTCAAGGTCTTGTTCTTTTAGCAGTTTTATTCACTATTTATACAAGCATTATTACCTCTTTATTGTACAACTGTAACTTCAATCTTTATGCAGATGACCCAGTCCTTTGTTCCCCTGCGGATTCTGTTCATGCTTCAACTCTAAAGATGCAACTATCCTTTTACCTCCTCCAAAAACACCCCCTTCATTTGAAACTGGTCCTAAAATGTGCAAAGAAAAAATGAATAGTGTATTCAAATGCAAGAAATGTTGACAATGGTTGTTTTGAAATTCCATTGCATTAGTAATACCATAACAGAATGTACAACACTGATGAAAAACTTAGTTTTAATATCGACATTGATATCCTGTTATCAAAGCAGGGACTGAAACTGGATGTTCTCTTTTAGAAATAAAAGGTGTTGTTCATTATTAACAAGAAAAAAAGAAGTGCTGAAGTTTTTTGTTGTGGTTGTTGTTGAACTACAGGGATGTTATTTATAGGTGGGTGGCCAGTTCCACTGTTAAACCTTTAAACAGAGTATATCTCTCCGCCTTAAGATTCATCACTGAGATTTGAGACACGCCCTTGCCTAATATATCAATAAACTGGCTTGGCTGCTCTGTCATGGAGTAGCATTTGTTCTTACTCATTTCTAAAAGTATTTTCCATAAGCTACCCCCACCCATCTCTCAGACCCGCTGTCTTTGAATGTTGGGGGCCATTGTACGTGCTCAGAGACATGGCTCGCCCTGCAGGTGGCAAGGATTCATACAGAGTTAAGAAAATGGGAATATGTATTAAGTTGACCTTGTTAATACTGCTTGCATGGTTCCAACGTTTATTAGCTGATCTTAATAATTGTAACTCTTTTAGTTTGTCTCATTGTCAATCTCTACACTTTCACATTTTACAATTGTTCTTTTCTGTTTTTCATTGCTGTAGCCTTGATTTTAGTTGTGCTTGCATTTAATGTGTGTATCCACTGAAAATGACAAGCCCCAAAATTGTGCTTTAAAAATTACATTCCCGTTAAAAAAACTTAATTCTTACATATATTTTGGAAAAAAGCATAGTTTCACTTTGCAGCAAACATATTTTCTCCTTGTGAGGTGAGTCGTTTAAGAAAGATGGAGGTGTAAGTAAACAACAGGACTTTCTCCCAGGAGACTGGGCTTCATGTTATGTGTGGGGACCATTATTTTTAGGCTTAGGATTCCATTTCACTTGTTTGGTTAGGGTTAGAATAGCCAATTCTGTAGGACATAATGGTCTGGCTGCACATCATTATCATTATGCTATAGGTGAAAAAAAATGCTGTGGCTTGTTTGTATTTCTTTACAGCAATCACAGTTGTCTTGGGTGGTGCAAAGTGAAGGATGCAGCTTCGGTGTTATAGTGATGGGTGGAATCTGAAAATCTATAGACAGAGAGATGAGCACTATCAATAAAATTGATAATCCACCGAAAGAAATGTCAGGGCTGCATCACTGCATGAGCCAAATTCTCTGCAAAATTTTCAGTGTGGTAGATTGTGGCCTGGAAGTTGTTGTTGTTTCCCACAACGAGATAGACTTGAAAACAGCAGCATGTACATAGTAGGAGTGGAGAAAGCTGCCTAAAATGAACAGTCATTGGTAGGCTTGTACCTGCATCCCACATTTGGTGAGTCAGCTAGGTTTAGGCCCCAAAATTGCATGATTAGATTTAGGAAGACATCATGGCTTGGGTAAAATACAACCATTCCACACCATATTTGAAGTTTCTCCTCCATTTTCTGGCTGTCGAGTTCCAGTTAATAAAGGACTGCTTGGCTGAAAAGGAGTGACAGTAATGCGATAAAACTAATGACAGATATTTTGCTTTGAAACATATTTGTCATTTGTCAAAAACAAAAGAAAATTTGTTCCCCTCAAAACATAATTGAGAATGCAGTTAAGTTGTATCGAAGTGTAATTTCTGCATGACTGAGCTGAAAATAAAGATTCTCCCTTAATTTGTTTTCTGAAGCTAATAAATAAAACGCTGATGACAGTGTGTCTCCAGAAAATATTGCTGATTAATGACTAAATGAACTTGATGGTTTACAAGGTCAGGTTGGGTTAAAGTGTGTTGGATGGGATTTATATGAATCTGCTTTTGATATGCAAGGTATAATTAAGCTGACATAATTAATATGCATTAAATGATTCGCTTGCCAAATTCAGATGGCCTTAACAGTATAAAGTGTGTAACTGAATGCACACACCCAGTGCAACATACATTTTTAAACGCGTATGTCTTTTATGTAAAAAATAAGAGCCCAAATAAATGCTTGACACCTTACTGTGATATATCACTACAGTATAATAAGACTTACATCCTTATGATACCCCTGCAGACATTTTTAAGACCTTGCAAAAGTATTTATGCATTTAGAAACCCCTGCTTTGGATAATAATGTTTCCAAAAATATCAATGACCTAATTAAACATTTCTTAAAACTACTGTTCTCTCTCTCATTAGAAAATGTAAAATTTGCAAATAATCAAACATTTTAGGATCGAAAAGAGCATGTGTGCTACTTCAAAAGTGTTCCATATGTCAGTCCAATCTGCACAGTGAAGTTTCTGAGTTTCCACATGACACTTGTCTAAGTTGCCCATTGAAACATGACAGTTTCCCTGACTAGCAGTGATGTCTCCAATCATCCATGTTCACGTGCAGCTCAGATTGCAGGTGAAAACAGAGTGGTTTCCCCTTCCAGCGGCTGAATGTCAAAACAGCCTTCTAGTGTCAATCTGTGCACATGCATCATTCTGCACAGTGAAGGGCAACCATCCAAGTGAAGACAATAAGTGAAACATATTTTTGATGGGACTTCAGTTTGTTGGATTCTTTGACTAGCTTTATATGACCGTGTGCTTCAGAAAATTACAAATTTTTCCCTCACTGTTGTGTTGCATGGCTGCACATTTGGCAGAATTGCTACATGCGGTACATTGTTACACTGAGGCAACAAAACAAGCCAAATTGTATAGTTACACTGAAATCAATTTACTGCTATTTTATTATGTCGTAGAATGGACTTGACTAATTATACAGGGGGTCCTTGGTTTACGATGTCCTCGACCTATGGCGTTTTGTCGTTACGCTGGAACTGGTTACGGGCGGGTCCTTGGTTTACAACATACGGCATTTCGTCGTTACGTCGGCCTGAATTGGTTACATAGAATTAGTTGGCAAGCAGCACGGCAAATACGTCATTATGCAGTGCTATAGGACGGCTTTGTTTACATTCGCCAGTTGTATGCCACGTTGGATTGGGCTACATTCGCTAACTTTTTGCCCTTCTTAATGGCTCCCAAGCATAAATCAGACTCTTCTGATGGCAGTGCTTCGAAGAAAAGGAAAGCCATCTCCATGAAAGTGAAATTAGATAAAATAAAATGCTTGGAACAGGGCGAAGCACCAATGAACATCGGTCAAGTTGTAAAAACAGTGCAACATACTGTAGTGACCCTCTGTGATGAATGAGTGAGACTTTATCCTGTTCTCTTCTCACAGCCTACTGTGAACTGAACAATGAACATTGAAACCTTAACATCAACAACAATATCAGTCCGTTACAATATTATGCTATCTTCTTGTAAAATAACTCACACATGCATTAAAGTCACTGATATTCATGACTTTTCCAAAGAACTGATCTATATCATGATGCACATAATGGCTTTGTTTACATTTTCGCCCGAGTTCCGACTAAAGGCAAAAATCAGCTTATAGTAGGGAGGTTAAGTGACTTTTGATTTCAAGTCATGATGCAAAGGTCCCCTTTGGTATGGAAGTACCTTTGGGTTATACAAGTAAATTTATCCTAAGACGCAAGTGAGATCATGCTTTGGCGGCTATTTTTAAAATGGCCGCCGACCATTCTTGAGAGGCCCATATCTTTACTATATTACCTGGAACTCCAACATAAGTCAAGGACCTAGTACTTGAGTTGTCTTGGCATACAAATATAACATTACAAAGTTAATTCTACATAGACAGATGTGTGTGGCATCAACTAACTTTCTTTTTTGTTTGGGTGTCTTATATAATAAAAGTTGTGATAGTTATAGTTTGAGAATATACAGACACAAGTAGTAGTGCAAGATTTTCCAATAAACCAATAAACTTGTGCAATTCAAAATATAATATAAAAAGTGGTGCTTAGATGTAAGACAGAATTATACTGTACTCAGGGAAGCAAGAAATTGCAGGGCTTTACTGGTGAGTTTTAGGAAGTGTGACATCTCATGGGAGTAAACTGTTGAGGTGATGTGTGACCTCAGTCCCAGAGGAAAGTCTTTGGTACAGATTGCATCTGGGGTGGATGGGAAATGGTGACAGCTCTTCCTGACCCTTTTCTCACTCTGGCGTCATTCCTTCCTGTTCGCTGATCGAGGGTAGCACAGAGAAAGTGTTCTGCTCAGCAGTCAAGGCGACATGTTCAAGCTCCGGTAGTCGACACAGGAGAAGCCAGTGCTATAAGTCTACAAATGTGAACCAGGGCTTCTTGTCAGATGCTTTGCACTTGCCACACAGATAATATCCTCTATTAGCTTTCTTCAATAGGTGTAATATTCTGAACACCAGACATGGATTTTTCTGATCCCACTGTTTAAATTCACACTGTGGGTAACATTTATTGACACACGAACACTGGTTTATGCTCAATCTTCGTGAAATTACAAAGTCTCTGCTCTCCCCTGATGATGCTGCTTTCCACTAGCCATTAATTCGGCTCCTCAACCCGTTGCTCTTAGATCAGAGAGCCGAGCGGAATCAAAAATCCCATCTTGCCTCCCTCCTCTGTTTCTAAGCTCTCTAAATCTCACACCGCTTTGTTTTTGTCCTTATTTTAGCAAGTCACACCACTTACCTGAACACATGCAGTCCTTCTTCCCAATCCATAGCTCTCCCCTTTAGCCTGTCCCTCTGAGCCAAATGACTTCTGTGGCCTAATCTCATGCTTCTTTCAAATCACTGCTAACCATCCTTTCCCATTGGCAGCTGGACAAATTTTGGGTCATTAAATCACATTAGAGTATTTTAACCATGTCCTGCACTCCCATCGCTCTCAGTGAACTCAGCAGCACTTCATAGTGGTCCTGAGCATGTCAGCCTAACTAACACACTTTGTGGAAATTTTGCTAACTCTTTTTTTTAATGTAATGTTAAAGCATGAGGCGAAGTCTATTTTGGGTCATTTGCTAGATTAACTTGATTGACATACTGTTTCCTTGTTCTGCCCCGGTCTCATCCTGCTTTGCACTCTCTCTTTGTCCAAATTTAGGTTTTTCTAAATCTTGGCTTTAAATCATCCCACCCGAAACCTTTAGGTGACATCAGATACTAAATCAACATTTTGCGGAAGCTTCATCTAATCACCCTCCTCTCTCCTTCTGTGTATCTCTGTACTATGTGATCAGTGCAAGATAGAAAATACATGACAGTGTCCTCGGTGCTTGAGGCATTTTACTGTATGATCTTTGGAACTGTGCTATTCAGTGCTGAACAATGAATCAATTTCAGATCGAAATTTGAAACAATGTAACAAGTAAATTGCAAAGGCTGCAAATTAGAATATATGAGATGTAGCTATTAAATAGTGAGACTAATGGTGTAATTCAATTTTATTTAATTTGAGCTGATTGAAAATTTGAAAGGTTGTTTAGCTGCCCATTGATCCAATATATATTATGTGGTTACACTGTGGTTTGACTGATATAAGCCCAGTCTTGTTATTTAATCAGCACCTCCTATATATTTTGCAGCATGTCAGATCCAAGATTTAAGCTGCTGTATTCATGCCGTCCTGATAGTGTGACTGTCAGACTTTTAGTCATTTTCCTGAACTCGTCCATCGTCCAATGTTATACATTTTATTGGTATTTATTTTATAAAAGTAGTAGAGCAGCCATTTTAGTCACAAAAGTGAAGAAAAATCTGCCAAATGTGGCTAAACATTTGTATTTGTCTTCCCAGTGCATCTGACATTTAGCAGATCAGTCCAATTATCTTGAATTTTAACAGCTTGTTACACTGTTTTCCAAATAGCTAGTTTTTAGCCACACACCTGTCAGAACTACGCAGCTGAGCAGAAACTAGAGGCTTCTCTGTGTACCACCATGCAGCACTGTCCACCAGTGCATGTGATGCCTTAGGAACACCAGTAAATTGTAGCATCTACTGATAGTCTGCATGTGAGGCATATAGGGATATCCGTAAATTGTAGCTTCAGAAGACAACTTGGCTTACACTCCAATCTTCTGAAGTACATGAGTCTCTGCATGTACATCACTCACCACCACGAGTAAAGTCTAACCCAGTAGGAAACACACCACCACGGTGCATTGATGTTAAGAATTCAAAAATGCACAATTTAACATTGCTTATAGCCAAACAAGAGATACCTTTTACTACTTTTAAGTCCTAGATGGTCCTTTTGAAAAAGAATGAGTGAAATGTAAAACAAAAATTAAAATTATCTGCATCTTTTTGTGTTTACAGTGGTTTACATAATAAAAATTACCCATGTGGACGGGAAATTACAAAAGATTGACATCTTTAAAATGTATTATCCTGCGCTCAAAGGTGTGGGAAATAATTTTAATTTATGCCCTGGTGCACCTAAATAAAAAAAAAAAGTTTGACGTGGCCAAACTATAACATTAGTCTGGAGCTCTGTTATAAACATGTTCTATCAGTTTATGTTATTGCGTTTTTACATCTCCAAAATGTGTACATTAGCAGGCCAGCAGGACACAGAAAATTACAATTTATGTGTAAGAAAGAAGGAGAAATACAGAGGAGGGAAGGAAAAGGGAGGCAAACTAGCTCATTTTCTGGTTCAAAATAAGTTTAGTCTATGTGAGCTCATATTTAAAATGTTTCCCCTCTACAGTAAGACTACATCTCAATGCCTGCCTCTGTCCACATCTCTGCTCTTGTGCAGAGCCTTGCTCTGGGCTGACTATATCAGTATCTGCACCAAACTGGCAGTCAGTATCTGCTTGTTGACACCGCGGTTAGTGCCTGCCAGGAGGATTCCAGTTGCTAGGGGATGTGTAGACCATAGCACTTTGAGCTTCTAAAGCAAGTATCCTTTTGTATCCTAACTACTATACCAGCATATGAATATTCATTTCCACATTTTGAACAGGAAACTGGATCGCTTGTTTGTCTGTCTTGTTTTCCATTTATACTGATAGTCGAATAGGCAATGATAGTAAAACAGGCAACCTTTAGGATAACAGACTGTAAAAACCCACTGCACGTGAAATGCTGTTTCAATACCTTGTGGCAAACTCATAATTTCTAAGCTGCATTGACTACTGACATGTTTTAAAGGTATTATAGTAACCATAGCCTATCTGACATATTAAATATGTTCATATGCACCTTGCAATATACTTCTAAATCAATCTACTTCCAACTACATGAATTCTGAAGTTGCTAGAGCACAATAAGTATACTGGAAGACTGACGATAGATATTTTAAACAAGATAAACAGCTTTTCGATATAAAGTGCCTTTACATCATTTGTATACTGAATGGTGCAATTGCCTGCTTTTCTCCCTCATTTCCTTTGCAGTACCTAAGCTTCTTAATCCTCTACATGAGTCATCCATTATGTGCCATCGTGTACTCACAGGGAGAGTAAGTGTTGGGGGAGACATCATTTAATGACTGGAATGAATAGTGGATACACGTTTTTTTTTACTTCCCAACAGAGAGCCCCATAGACCTAAAGAAGGAAAAACAAAAAACAATTTCCAGCAAGTATCATTCACAGTGGCAAATTTATACTATTTCCACTGATGTTTGCCATAGATGTATATTTTGGGATGTCGTTGAGAGCTTAGATCTTTTTCAAATCTAATCTCTTGCAGTTATTTGTTGCCAAGCTGACATTTCACCCACAACTCCTTCACTTGTGCCTTCTCAAGAAAAAGAAAAACAGCCAAATAAAGCATTGCTATGAAGAAATAACTCATCATCGCTAAATCAAATTCTAACCTGCAATATCATTATTGTATGATTTCCACAGAAAAAGTTGTCATTCAATATTTCTCTGGGAAGTTTTGAATGACATGGACATTGTGTTTTCTACTTTTAATGAGGGGAAAACTGGAAAAATAAAAGTACATCACAGTAAGGTGGCTGTACAGCAAGCATAGACCGTAATTATGTGCTTGTAACCTCACAGAATGTTCAGTGTTATAACGCTGATTTTCGAGGTGAAAGGAGGTGAGAATGAGTCTGGGATAGAGGAACGGTTGAGGAGCTAATGAAAGTCTCAGCTCAGAGGTGTTTTTGCTCCCAACAACTGCTGTAAAATGAATACATATTTTAAAGCATCAAACATGTAATCAGCCCCAGTACTGTATATAAAAGGCCTGCAATACTGCAGCAATGAACAGCAACACTACATTTTAGCTTCACACAAAAAATTTACCAGTTGAGAATTCTCACACTCCTGGTATTCTCGTGTGAATCATACACAGTCAGGGTTCTCCCCTCCGCCGACCAGAACTGTTAAGACTTGTTGTACAGGAGATAGATGGTGTGCACAGTAAGCTGTGGAGACAGCTGTTTGTCTGGGCAACATTTTCAAAACAATCTTGAAATCTAATCTGACTGTCTTACCCACACACAATGACACAAGGACTTGTCATTCTGATGACACTGACATGTTCATTGACATAGATATTTACTTTTGAGAGATGAACTAAGGATTTTGAGCAAGAGGCTGACTTTTGCAGTTAATCCATGGTGTTTTGCTAGTTGTACAAATTGTTTTGAGAAATGCACTTACTATTTTGCAAATGTCGAGGATGAGTCGAGAATTGTACCAAAGCGACTGAGAAAAACTGTAAAAAAAAAAAAGGTGAAGACTTAATTTTTACTAGAGGAGTTTATAAAACATGTTTTGGAATCCTGCATACCACAGATGTTGTACCCTTTTTTTTTTCAATTGTCATGATTTTTCTGAGAAGGCTTAAATTATTCTGTGGGAGTTGCCCCAGTAGAATGACAGAAAATGGGTCAATGAGTCACAGAGGTTCCTGGAGACTGCAGTTTGGCTTCAGAGATGGAAAACACTTTTAACTTTGAAATTGGATGTTTTCCATTTGAAACAACAAGTGGCAGCAGGGCCAGTGCTGCATAGGACACAAAAAATATGGGATAGAAAAAAAGGAACAGCTGCCAACACTGGAGAAATCATGGAAAGGTCACACTTCAGTCTCTCTACCAGTCACTCTTTCTTCTTCGAAAAAAACATGCACCTGCAAAAAAAAAAAAAAAAGCCACTATAGGCTTAAATTAGGCTACAGCCAACCTATCTATGGATAGAGCAGCCACTCAGAAGGTGGTAAGGAGTCAGCACCTTGCTCATTGACATTTCAGAGGAGTGGATATTCAACGACAGAGGGGCTTCAATCTGAGGGCTACAGCTGCTGCTCCGTCTTTCTAATGACTGAACATGGTTGCCTGGCTGATGGTTGAGCTTGAGGCATTTGTAATAAGATGAACAAGTGAATCACTTGCACACTTGCCTTGACTTTGGTGGCATTTACCTTAATCGTGTTAAAAACCCAAGGCATGTCTCCCCCATACAAAGTTGGAGCAAATGTTGAAGTGTAGGTTTCAGTGATGTCCATTAAATGAATTACAAATACAAGTCTTCCAGTTGGTTTTAATGGTAAAAATATATGTTTTGACCATATAACTACCTATATAGTCGCATACAGTGAGTGACGGGTGTTTTCTTATAGAGCACAAACAAGCATTTTTTTTGTTTGTTAAAAATGATAAATAAATACAAAGTTTGTGTAAACCCTCACTGAGTGGATGTGTAAAAGATCTTTAAATCAGTTTGGATATGACAGCAGGTTCCAGTCCTCTGTTTTTAAAGCATGGTGACAGGATTAATCTTTGTTTGCCTATAGATGATTGGGATTAGGTGGATAAAATTCTACACTGAAACAGCATTTGTGGATCTCAGTCTGCCATGCTTGAGACAACCTACAGACTAACTCTCCTTCCTCTGTCAGTGCAGCACCATCATGGTAAACATTATCTGTTTATTTCCTAATGTGACCTATTTAGGCTGAATAACTGAACTGTCTTATGGGAGAGAACTGCAGAGGGCATACTAACTACTTATAATTCATTTTAAAAACCTTTCAATTGAAGTGCTTTGCACAAACTTGTATTGGTGTATGCAGTGGGTCATTTAGAGTTCAAATGGCAGCCCGAAATTGAAAAACATTGTGTGACTGCAATCAATTATGACATTGTGCCAGTATCTAATGAATAGTTTGTGACATTTATTTTATCACAGTGGCCTCTGCCAAAATGTTTCGTTTCTCTTTCATCTACTTTGCTTGTCTCACATTCAATTCTTCGGTGATGAGCTGTAACAGAATTTTAGTTACATAACTCACACCATTTGAGTTTTCTGTAAAGAAACTGACTGTCCTGCCTCATTGACTTATGATGCAAGTAAAATGAACGCATACGGGTGTGATTTTCCATCATGCACAAATGGAGCAGTATATGTCAAACATCTTCACAACTGTAGACTAGGTCTGAAAATAAAGCTTTAAAAATAAAGCCAAATTCCTCCTTCGTTATCACTCCATCAGTTTCTACTTTTGTTTTGAGGGAATACATTGATATTTTGGGAAAAAGTGCATATTCACTTCCAGGCAGAGAGGTATAAGATTGATGCCATTGTCGTATCTGCCCACTGAATACATTATATAATAATAAATAAATTATTTTATATATATATATATATATATATATATATATATATATATATATATATATATATATATATATATATGTATATGTGTGTGTGTGTGTGTGTGTGTGTGTGTGTGTGTGTGTGTGTGTGTGTGTGTGTGTGTGTGTGTGTGTGTGTGTGTGTGTGTAATTTAGTATTCAAAAAAATATTAGACCACCATTGTTTTCTTCAATTACTCATTCATTTTCAAGTTTTTTTCAAGCATTACCTTGTTGGAAAATCCAGTCATTTGAGGCAGGAAAGAGTTTTCCAGCTGATGGAAGAAAGCTGTTTTCTAGAGAAGCCCTGTACATGACCTGGTTCATTCGACCTTCACACAATTGCATTTGCCCTGTTCCACCCAGACTGAAACAACCCCAGATCATCACTGATCAACCCCCATGTTTTATTTTAGGGGCAGACAGTCTGGTTTGTAGGTTTCTCCAGACTTCCTCCTAACCAGGAAGTTGACTGGAGTGGGCATCAACTGGAAATTGGATTCATCACTGAAGAGAACCTTTGCCCAATCATCAACAGTCCAATCCTTGTGATCCCCAGCAAAGAGTAACTAGGCTTTCCTCTGCCTTTCGTTGATGAAAGGCTTCTTCCATGTCCTGTGTGACTTCAGACCAGCTTCAAGAAGTCAGTTTCCAATTGTCCTTGCCCAACAAGTCACATTTCTCCACAGTGCCCACTAATTTTTAAGGTTGCTGGAGGTCTGACGACAATTCCTGACACAGGAACAGATGAGTGCATGGTCATCTTGTGGGGTAGAAAGACATTTCGTGCCCCGACCGGCTAGCAATTTGGTAGTACCGTGTTTGGGGTTGTTTGTTCTTGATGTAATGAATGGCTGTCTTGGAGATCTTCCATTTTTTTCGCTACCTGTCTCTTACTCATGCGGGGGCCAGGATGGCTGCCTTCGTGGCTTCACATAATTCTTTTGTTTTAGGCATTTTGTGAGAGCTGACAAAGTCTGAGTTGTGCTACGGCTTGAATGTAAGCAGGAAACCACTCTAGGCCTTTGAATGTGCAGTGCTGCTGATGACATGAAATGAACTCTTATGTCCCCTGGGAATACAATTAAGCTTAAGCATGTCGAATAGGACATAAAGTATTATGTAATCAGACACATTTTTTGTTCATTGTATTTTTCAGGTAATATATCTTTAGTGGCACCAGGCATTGAAATGAACAAGAAATTGAAGAAAACAAGGATGGTCTAATATTTTTTTTTTCCATGACTGTATATTCATAATGATGATTACAACCTCAGAGTTGCTTTTTCCAGATGGTGTGATTGTGAACTTCCATGGCAATGGGGCCGTTTGCAGCCGAGTTTGAAACAGCCAGAATGAGAATGAATTGTTCCCTCTGGGTTGAGTGTGACTTGTTGCCACAAGTGAAGGGGTTTAGGTATGTCTGGGTCCTTGTTTACAAGTGATGGAAAAATGGAGTGACAGATAGATTGGTGCAGCATCAGCAGCAATAAAAGTGTTGGACCGGACTGTCGTGGTCTCTATTGGTCTTTGTTCCAACCCTCACCTGTGGTCATGAGCTCTGCGTAGTGACAGAAAAGATAACACTGTGGTCACAAATTACCAAAATGAGTGTTTTCTATAGGGTGAGCAGGGTTTAGAGATCGGGTGAGAAGCTCCAACATCCAAAGGGAGCTTGAAGTAGTCACTGCTCCTTTGAGTAGAAATGAGCCTGCTCAGGTGGTTTTAGCATCTGATTAGGATGCCTCCCGGGCATCTGCCTTTAGAGGTTTTCTGGGCACGTCCAAATGGAAGGAGACACTGGGGTTGACCTAGAAATCACTAGAGGGATTATATATCTCATCTGGCCTGAAAACGCCTTGGGATCCCCTCAAGAGGAAGTAGGGAATGTTGCTGGGGAGAGGAATCTCTGAAATGCCCGACTTAGCCTGCTGCCACTTTGACCCGACCCCAGATAAGCAGAAGAAAATGGAGGAATGATTACAGTGGCATTTACATGATAATACGATTTTAGGATTGGACTTTCTTACAGGATCAGAATAGTCCAGATATTGATGAATAACTGAAGTTTAAGCCTGGTCAAGAGAACTTCTCTTCCTGTACAGTTAAACCATGAAGGTTTGCATTTTTAACCATACTTGTGGTGTGGCTCATGAATACTAATGACTTTGATGACTTTATTTCTAGTGCGGTTACTTGCCAGTATGCTGAAATGAGTCACAAACAGTGCCTTCACTAACTGACTCATGCCTGATTGGCAACATTATTTCATCCCTTTAACATGTTAAAGGGATGAAATACAAATATTAGGCTTCAAGTAATGGGTCACTGTCAAGGTAACTATTACAGAGTGTTTGCCTTTTTTTAATATTGGCGGCCCTTTGTGGTCATTTGTTGTCATTTATTCTTTTCCATACAGTAACTATAATCCTCTTTGTTTAAAGTCATTGATTAAATCCCTAAAAACGCATCTCTGTTTATCAAAATCACACATTTAGATGTTTTCTTTTACGTGAAAATAATCCCTTTCTGCCTTAAAATGGCTTAGATGAAAGTACACCGTTGCTTCCTCTACAGTCTGTGGATCTATCACATCCCTGCCTCTCTATTCACCAACTCCTTGGCCAATCATTCCACCTCGAGAACTCATAAACGGCTCTGTTCAAACACTGTAAAACTACTAATATTGGAGTAAATCAGCCATATAAGTTCAAACTGGAAACCAGTTTTGTAGACTGATGATTGATTCCTTAGGTTTGAAGCCCTTTAAGTCTAAATCCATGTTTTTGAGACTGTCAGTGAAACACTGCAGCTTCAAGATGGAAACACCCAGCCATGGTACTGACTGCTCATTTTGCTCATGATATGTCTTCCAGCATTTTAAAAAAAACACCATGTGGACATGTTAACAAGGATTCTATACTACTGTCTAAAAACCTGTCTAAAAATTGACAACTTTTTCCTCTGTTACTTGCAGGTACTGTAATGTACTCCTGCAATCGTAGAGCTATTAGTGACCATGTTCAAAGGGATTTCAGAATACGAGCTCCATGTTTTTCACCTTAGCCTTGTGGTCACCTCTGTCTGTAAATTAACTGTGTGACAAGGAGCTAGCAGGATTGTTTTGGTACAGCAGGGTACCTAGTTGTGCTGCCCAAGGGAGAAGTCTTTATCATTCCAGATACTGAAGTCTGGTGGGCCGGTGTTTGTCCTTCCAGCTCAAAGAAAATGGAGAGATGAGAAGTTTGCTCTGAAAATATGTCTGTGGTGTATCCATTTATTTAAAAAAAATTAGACTAAAAGATTTGAGAAAAAGTAGCATTCTCACATACAAGCCACAATATATATTGACAACGTTCAGCCTGTTTTTCAGCTACAAGTGCACGGTTAGATTATAACTCAGGCTACTTGGCACTGAGATAAGGAAATAAGTAAAATATGCATTTACTGATTAATGTAAGAAATGAAAATCCCACCTACCATATGAGGGTCCTTGTGAAACTCAAGGTGTACTTAAAGCCGGCCATCTCTTGTCACTAAGTGATTGTGTGTTTTATTGAGTCATATAATACGTCGGTTCTGTGAAAGTAACTGAGCCTGTGCCAGGGAGTCGAGGTAAAAGCCACTTCAGTAGCTTTGTGTAAAATCAGCTCCTTGTTATCCTCCAGTGTATGCAGTTGTTGGGAATTTTCTCCATCACTGAAAATTTGTTTACAACAAAAATGACACCAATTATTATTTCTTCATTGGCATTCCATCATTAACTGTCTGTCATTTTATTTAATAGAAATAACACGTGTCGTTAAATTAGTATTTCTTTTTTTAATGAAGTTTTCTTCTCACAGTGTATTAATAAAGGCAGCCCTATCCACAAGTTAGACTGCAGAAAATTAGTGGTAATTTTATCTCAAAGTTCAGACGCACTATTTGACAAATTGGCCAGAGGCATAGGCCGAGCACCCGACCTAATCTCGTACAGCCTCGCCTTAGGGTACTTAAAATTCAATTTAACATCTCTGTTTATTGTGACTTTAAATATGGATTGTTTTAAAGCCAAGTCCAGATTCTCTGAGTCAGTTTGTGGGAGTTTATTGTGGTCTTGATTCAATTAGAATTTGCACTTTGTCCAAGCTAAAGACTTTCTTATTTTGCCCTTTTTAAGGGCACGGCTGTGCCAGAGATCAAAGAGTGTGTTTGTTCTCAGCCTGACTTTTCAAAGTTTGTTAAAATATACTGCAGCTGAAATACACCCTTGTTGCAACTGGCATTGTTAGCAAAACACTCTTGGTGAGATCTCTCCTTTTTTTCCATATGGCAGATGTCGGATATTTTCCTCTAATGTGATGCAAGTGTAGAACATGTGCTTTAGTGTACTTGAAAGGAGGCATTTTCTCATTTGATTCTTTCCCCTACATGACTGTTTTTCATAGTCTTGACTCTTAATAATTTACTGCTAATACCAGTGTTTTGAAATAAGTGTGGAGCAGAAAAATGACTGGCCTTTCTATATTACGACAGGTGTCTAAAGCCAATTTGTTGCCCGTCACATATTTTATTGAAGGGATGCCCATGGGAACCTCTTATCTGATGGACGCTTTCCAACAGCTTTGTGCAGACTAAAAGGCTTGGAAAAGTCAACCATTTACCTCAGCCCAGAGGTTTGGGATGGTTCTTTGTTTGTGAGAGCTCAAAGGCTTAGAAAGGCCAAATGCTTATCATAGACCAAAAGACCTTTAAGGCTTTAAGGCCACCTGCTCACAAAATAAAATCTGTTTTGTGACTCTGCTGCTGGTGATTAATGCTGCTGTGAGCTGACAAGAAAGGCATCCACTCAGTCTTTAACTTATTCAGGGTGCATCCTGTTACATGCCCCTTGTACCGATTAAGGTTTTTACTGAGCTCATATTTAGAATGACAATCCAAAGCATTTGCTCATTATCTTTGTGGTTCTTTTTTTCAGTGAAACTCCCCATAGCTTTACTGTTTACTATAAATCTATTTTTTAGTTTAATTATATGTTTTCTAAGAACTATGTGAAGGCTCTTGTGAATTATATGACATGACCTTATTATATCTTCATAAAGAGCCATTGAATATCTGCATCTCCTCCTTGATTTCAAGGTTGCTTGCTGGCATGTGTGGTATTTTTCCTTGATCAAAGAGATATCCAGACTGCCCTCCAACCTGGTTGTCATGGGAACAGATGTCACATGACCTAAAGTGAGACAAACTTTGGATGAGAGAGGATTGGCTCTCTGGAGGGCGTCAGTCCCCCTCTCAATTCATCTGACATGGTTACCTAGGAAACAAGGCTGTGAGACAGGAAGCTGAGAAGAGATGTAAGCTCTTGTTTGTTTGGATAACAGCAAAGAAGCTGCCTGTACTCCAGGCATCTGGGGGATATGCTATTAGCTTGAAGATTTTAAATATGCAGCGCAAATGCTGATCCATCTGTCTATTAGTCTTTTTATCTGTCAGTCTGTCCACTGGTTTACCTATTAGTCTACTGGTCTCCAGTATTCAGCAGCAGAGAAAAACAAATACAAATCCTCGGATCGTGTCATTGAACGGGAACAAGTTGGTGCTTCCCTTCAAATCAAAGACCATAATTATTTAACATCAAACAACAAGGTTAATGGGTTAATAAGAAAGGATGTTTGATGCTCCCAGCTGCCCTACATGACTGATGCCCACATTTGATTTGGATGGCAAATGAGAATGAGTCTGACAGTCTCTCAATAACAGTGACAGCCCATATACTGATGGGAGCAGTAATCAGTTTGCCTTGGGATGTTTTACAGGTCCCACTGGCTGTCAGTCATCTCAAACTCCAGTCACTGTTGGGCCCCATGTGTTATTTATTTCCTGCTGGTGTGGTGTTGGTGTTTTCGGGTGAGATTATATGAGTAATCACTCAGATTGGTGTTGCATGGTAGGAGTACTCAAAATAATGTTTTTTTTTCTTTCTTTCTTGGCTGGGCTCTCTCGTCTTTTAAGATGAAACGGCTTTTATGTCAGCTCTGCATGCCAAATGGAAAAGCTGTACTTCAGCTTGATACAATCACTAAGCACAGTGTCCAGAATGGAGTTTTTTTTCTCCACAGCCTGCTGATACTATTTATGGGGCAATAGGCTACTTACCTTCTTGATATACATCCTCTCCTCCATTTATTTTGAACGAGGATCAGGACAACAATAAATAGAAGATCACATCGCTTCCTTACCTCATTCATCTCTCCCCCTTTCATCAGGAAACATGAACCTTCTCTACAGTGAGCCATCAAAAGAATGATCCAATATCATATCATACCAATGTGCTGCAGCGTGCAAGCACAAGTTCAATAATCAGTGACCCAGTTATTTTAATTGCTTACCCACAAACACAAAGAAGAAAAAAAGATAAATAGCACAGTGTTGTTCCTGCACCAGCATCTTATGCCATAAATAAGGAGGGTCTCCCCATTAACTAGCATGTGATCAAGGCATTCTCTCACAAAATCATGAAAGAGAATATATAAACAGCCTAATATCCAGAACTACACTCTATGTAAAAACAAAAGGGCAGAATCCAAGGAATAATTTAAACACTTTCTGACCTAATAACTGAGGAAAGAAAGCTATCCAGGATTTTCAGGTACTCTGTAATAATCTAAGCAATTTCCTGCTACTTTCCTGCTACTTTGTGAAACAGCTTTCCTTTGACAGTTTTATAATCATTGCATTTTATTGAAATTCCTCCACTGCACAACATTTAAATGAAGTGGCAGTGAATTATGGTTGGAGAAGCAGATTTGTGAGCTCTGTTGTTCAACTGTCAGTATTAACAAAACTGTGGCACATCCTGCTGCAGCAGCTTAATGTACTGAATCACTCCAGCTTGTAACCCGTCTCATTTTTTTAACAAATAAAATAAGATACTACCATAAACAGGCTGGCATAGAAATTTCTGACGCAGCGAAACCACCAAGAAGCAGTTTCTACCACCAGCTAATCATCTGATAGTTTTGCTTCCTTTTCCACACCTAGCAATCAGCTCCCTCAATTTAGCCTTTGGACAGAGGCATTGCAATATGGCTTCAGTACCTCTAGCACATTCCTTCAATCAGTCAGTAGGCAATTTAAGATCTGACCTGAAGCCCTTCGTCATAGTCCTTCACTTTTGCTTTCAGCGATTTGTGTCTGGCACCAGACTTGGAGATGATTGCCTTATTATCTGAGGTTAATGCGGAAGAAAATGGATTATTAATTTTTCATTGAAAAAGACTACAAATCCAACACACCCCTACTCCTTGTAGTTATTTTATAATAAAAATGTTAAGGAATCATGCTTAAATGTAGATTTAATCCATTAGAGAAAGAGGCCTGAGAATGAAAGAGAACTGGGTTGTAGCACATCACCCTGCTTATAAGTAATTCTCTTTTTGAAGGGAAGTCCTACTTCTGTCTTTGTTTTGAAGGTTTTACTAGGAAGCACAAGCATGGGTGTCATACAATATTCAATATTAACATCATACATTTATGTACAACTTAAGGCACTGCATTTGTATTGACTGTTTTGCACTGAATGTTTGGAATAATTACCTTTAGGGTACAATGAGGACAACAAACTGGGAAAAGTCCATAAAAATATTCAGTGTATCAATTGTAATGAGTGATTTTAAGTAACCATATGTACTTAAACAGTAAAGAGGCATATGTAATTGCATTGTAGTTGACACCAGTACAGAGACGATGCTAATTTAACACATGTACATTGAGTAATACTAGTATATAAAGATACAAAGCAACCAGCTGCAAAGACATTTTGAGCTTACTCAACTCAGAGTTGATATGTTGTGTCAACTTGTCTTATAAAGTTCCATCAAAGTGATATCTTAAATCCATCCATCCATCCATCCATTATCTATACACTACTTGATCCTCATTACGGTTGCGGGGGGCTGGAGTCTATCCCAGCTGACTTAGGGTGAAGGTAGGAGACACCCTGCACAAGTCAGTCGCCAGTCTGTCACAGGGCTACATGTACAGACAATCACATTCACATTACACCTACAGGCAATTTAGAATAATCAATTAACCTCAGCATGTTTTTCGATTGTGGGAGGAAGTCAGAGTACCTGGAAAAAACCCACGCATGCACAGGGAGAACATATAAACTCCATGCAGAAAGATCCCGGGAAAGCCGGGACTCGAATTGGGGATCTTCAAGCTGCAAGGCAAAAGTGCTAACCACTACACCACTGTACAGCCCACTATCTTAAGTCTTTCAAATTTAAAATTATTATCCAGATCTCCTCACATCTTATAAGTTAAAAATGCTAAAGGTATTATAGTTTTTAAACAGTGTGTTCTCAGACTGAAAACATGCATCAACAGCACTGCATGCTTATTTCAACTTTACTGCCTACTAGTTAGTAAAGTATTATGTTGTGCAAAGATTAATATTTATGAAGAGAAACAGTTTACAAACACGCAATGTTTTATGAAGTATAGCATTTCAGTTGTTAACGCAAATCCAGCAAAAGCCCAGATTTCTATTAGTGACACAGTATGAGCAACATCACGGCAGTCTACTTCAGCAAATTGTTGCCTCCCTCCAGAACCCTCACAAAGCGCTATGTATACCAAGATTATAAACACCTTTTAAACTAGTTCAAATGTGTACCTCAAGTCCTGTTCTAGTCCTGGTTAGGTACATGTGAGGCCAAACAGAAGAGCAACTGCAGTTGGGAAGTCACATGCATTGTTCAGAACAATCTGTTAATTAACAAGAAGCGCTGCTTATTGCAATATGATTTTCAGTAACTATTCCAAGTTTAACTCCACTGACATGCATTTCCTCCTGTTATGTATTTTTCAAAAAACAGGTATACAACTGGTCAGAAATAAAATCAGTTCTTCTTTCTGGTAACAATAGAGTTTAAAAGTTTAAAAAAAAAAAATCTTTGGCCAGCATATTTTCTGTAGAAAATAAAATTGAAAACATCCATAAGCATTAAACCCCTAAACATTATCATTAGAGGATGTGGATATTTTAAATCTTTGGGTTCTGGGCATCTTGTCAAAATCAAAAAGAGAGTGAACACAACTAAACTGAGGGAGACATATGGTCTCACTGTACCTGCTCCCCCTGATCCCAGCTTAGATCTGGCACAGTCTTATCCTCAAGACTAAAAGCTTTTACTGCAGCAAGTAGAACTTATAGTGTAGAGATTTTTAATTATTGAAGTAGGATTGTTCAATTTGATTTTCTTAAAATGATTATCTGACCAAAAATGTATTTTGGCTTTGAAAATATATTGCTAAAAATGAGTGCAGAGTGGGAAAATTTGTACATGCATCATAATTAAGCCAAACAAATTGAAAAAACTTCAACTGGCTTTAATACCTGCTGAATGCCTTGCATATTAGGTGTCCGAACATATGACTAATTCTGTCTTTAGAAGGAGAGCTGCTGTTAAAAATGCATTTGATGTGTGTGTGCCACCTTGTTTCCGCTCCAGAAGACTTCAGAAATATTATGCAAGTGGAATTAGAAAAATCTTTAGCTACACTTTCTGATAAAACTATCTGTATAAAGAGGCGACTGTGAAATTTACAGTCAGGTGGAAAAGTGAGCTTCTGAAATTCAGTATGTCACTGTAACGGCATTAACAGAACTGGTGTTAGCAGACATGTCAGGAGAAACCCATCTGGCTTCTCCTTCACAAATAAAGGTAGACCTTGAACTGCTGTAGACTGTCTATGAATAAGCACATCAGTTGTCTGAAAGATAGAAAATGAAGATTTTTTTTTTAAAAAGTGCCGATATGGCCTTAGTCTGGCATATCTGTCTGTGTCAAAGCTGTAGAGAATGGTCTGAGTGTACTATCATTCTGCTATTGGCAAATAAAACGCTGCAGTTCGTTTGCATTTCTTTAAAGCAATCACAATTGTCTTGGGTGGCGCTAATCCATGGTTAATTCCCCACAAAAGAAAACGCCACAATAAAACAGGCAGACCGGCCTTATTCCACGATCCAATCATCATCAATACCACTTTTAGAATGTAGGTTCTGAGCTCACAGGCTACTGTTGTTGTTTCCCGTAGCAAAGAGGATTTTGAAAATAGCAACATGCAAATAGCAAAAAGGTGGGAGAATACAGTGAAAAATGGCAGGCTTACACCCCCAGACTACATCCGGTGAGTCAGACTAAATTCAATTATCAAATATATGGTTTTCTCACACCTGTGACCAATTCATGATTTTAATATTTTTTGTCCAGAAATGCAAACTACACATTAAAAAGGCATTATTCAAATGCGTTTAGCTATTTGCGATTAAATGCATGTATTAGATTCTAACCAGCATCTGAATGAATCCAGGCTGTCCCAGTTTGTATGTATGGGAACCACATTTTTAGTGACAAGAAACATGACGTAATATTTCTGCGAATGTGGAAAATTTGACTTTTGGGGGGAAAAAAAGCATCCTGCTCCAACACAAACTGAATCTAAAAGAAAAAAGTTAAGAGATGATGACTTTCTGTTGCTTTTCTATCTGACGGACACGATACGTGTTAACATCAAGCTGTACTATATTTATTTTATCAAGTATATTTATTTATATATTTTTTTTAAACAAACATGTAAATATTAAATTGCCAGCTGGTAGTAAACATGCTGCTGTGGAATTATGGTATGACAGGGAGGCCATTAGGTATGCAATCATCGCTATTTAAGTTGTCTGACAAAAATTAGAAGATAAATAATGATAATGACTGCAGAGGAAGTGATGGCGTGTTCGTCAGAGAATGGTTCCTTGCTGTGTTGACGTAATAGTTAATCTATCCGTCAGTCACAGGAGTGCAGTTCGCTTTTTATTTTTACACTTTCTAAACCAGAAATAAGACTAATCGATATGATACTTTAACAGCACATTGTATTTTGCTGTTGCACAGCGGTGGTTAAAGTTTCACAATTCACAGAAAAAATGTGACTTTCACCTCAGGTGCAGCAGTCTGTTAATGCCCCCTAGAAAAGTGGGATTTTAACGCACCAGTTGTCTTGATATTGCAGATGCAGTGAGTATAGAGGCACAGCTGAGGCCAAAACTGCCCTTGGTGAAGTTGGTAATGCTTTAAAACCACATCTTGACTGGGGATGGAAAATTGTAGACTCTTTGCACTGCATTTAAATCCTACGAAGCAACTGAAAGAGATCCAAGACCAAGCCATTCCTTAATCTTTTTGAGTGTTTGGGTTGTATGCATTTATTAATGTTATTTCAATTGTGCAAATACTGTAAAACCTTTATGTAGATGAGGACAAATATTGTCAAGTAGTAAAAATCAGTGGCAGCATGTTAATGTAGGATGCTAATTATTATTCCAATTATTCAGAGAAGAAATCTACATAAATATCGAACATAAGTTGAATATATATACTTCAAAATGAAATAAATCTAGTGTTTTCACGCACAGGAATCTGAAGGCATGTTGGCACTGTAAAAATATACTATGCTGTGTAGTTTCTCTGTAGGTGACCTGAGGCTGTGCTATAATTGGTTGCTTCAGATTTTCTGACGGAGTAACAGAGTTGTGCCCCAGACACTCACACTGTCATTGTTAGCAAAGAAAGTTTCATTGGTTAATGGGCAATTCTTCATACAGTTTCACTCATCCACACCCACCATTAGCCCCATGTCCTGACCGTCACAGGGCTTGACAGTGATTGAAAATAGATGTTTAAACTGTAACATAAATTTGGCAGCATATGTGCAAGTAGGAAATAATGTAAGAAAATGTACCCCAAGCTGCCTAACAGAGGAAGCTACACAACGGGTTGATAGCACAATGACGATGGCACAGATACTGCGCTGTGCTGGTATTACTGTTTTCACGTAAAGTCCTGTTCAGTGACCTGGAGCATCTGTGGAATCACACACACTGCAGCTCCCGATAACTAAAACTCCATTCCACCGATCAAAATTTCTGGTGTTCTGACAGCAATATTTAATCCTTTTCTGTTCAAATTTTTGGAATGCTTCCCCTCAAACCGTACCCTCTTACTCATAATTCCTGCAAATTTGCTCTGCTCAAAACTGTTTGCACTCAGCAGTACAGTTGCTGCTCACATGTGCTATGCGTCAGTTCGAGTGCATTTCCCGACTGCACAAAATGCTTCTGTGCACTTCTTCCTCTCGGTTTTGTGCTCTTTCTCTTGGATCTCTGTGAAACAAATCTGTGAAACATTCCCCAGCCAACAGGATGCCAGGTATGACATTGAGCAATGAAATTGTCACTGCCACCTTACTGGCATGTTGGCTTTACTTCTTACAGCCTCCCAGTAGATGCTAAATGTTCTTCCCTTCACCTGTCAGTGGTTTTACTATTGTGACTAACAAGGCTTGGACTTGAAACACATTTTTAGCACAAATTTACACTTACTCATATTGCCAGTCTTGGTTATATATCAAACTGTGAACATTACCATGACAACACCCAGTAACGTCTAAGCAGAGGGTTACCATAGTCTGGACATGCTGTAATTTTTGTGCCACACACTTGAAATTAGTCTATGAATAGAGTGAAATCTAATGCAGTCACGTAAAAAAAAAAATCTTGAAAATCAGTAGTAAACAGTTTAGTGTAATAGAGATTCTATGTCATATTGTACCACTGTATTCTGGTTGTAATTTTTAATTATGTTACTTTGGATGGTGGTGTGCTGGTGTGATCCAGACTAAAATACTTTATATCAACAGTTATTGGTGAGATTCTGCCATGGCATTTGGTATCTCAAGGGAATGAATCCTCATGACATGTTAATTCCTCATATACTGTTGTGACTGAAATGTAACGTCTCAACAGCAATCGACTGGAAAGCTGTGATGGTTGGTGCACACGTTCATATATTCATTCCCACTTTCGTGATCCTTTGATGTTTCGCGTAGTGCCATGATCAGATCAAAATTTCAATACGATCGATACTTGCAAAACCAGCAGCATTCTTGGCATCCTTAATTGTACCGTATGTTTCATGCTTATGAAATGCAATTACAAGCATTAGCTAATTAGTGCGTGTTAGGATGCTAACATGCCAAAGTAGAAGGGTGATTTATCACCTTTTCTGTCAGGGCTGTGTAGTGCTAAGTTTGCCGGGGTTGGTGTGAAAGCTGTCACTTGAGCTTTTGTGCAGTAGGAGAAATTAGACCAGGGATGTCTGAAAATAGGCATCACAGTTCACTGAGGTGCTGGTTGTTAGTGGTGTAAAGGCAAAGCAAATTTTCTTACACTCTTTGTGGAATTCCCAGAGAAAATCCCTCAGCTACAATGTGTCCTTGATCCTGTGTACCTGTAATTATTCATACCACACAGTCGAGTTGCAGTCTGATAATAATAATAATTATAAAGCTTACAATCAGTTGCATTTTTGTGAGTCTATGTTGAGCAAATTTTTCATGAAGACATTCAGAAAAACTGCCCAATGAATAAGTAACCTGTTGCTTTGTCTGCCTTCATGCTTGCAGCTCTCGGTTCGTCTGCAGCGTGAACACAAACCACACCAGACCTTTTAAAGCCAGAGTGATGTTTTTCTCTCTGTCTGCAGCAAATGAACGGAATTGCAGACGTGAAAGTGGCTTAGATGGAAGGCAGGAAAAGTTCAGCGAGATAATACAGACTCTCATGGTGATCTCACATGCCTTCAGCGGTCAGTAAGTGTGAGGATCAAGAGCAACAACTGATTTGTAAGCTCAGCCTACCTGCCTACGCAGTTTTGTATTAACGTAAGCTTCATGGTGAAGAAACACAGTGTTTATCAGAGTTATTGAGCATAATCAATTAAAGTATTCATTCAGTGATATAGCCTCAGGGTTAATAAGATGAAAAATATGATTTCTCTTATTCATCAATCACTTCAGAGTGTTTTTTTTTTTTAATGTTCAAAATGAACATCATTCAACTCCACTTCAAAGAAACCAGTCAACCCTTTTAAGTTTAACTCAAATAGAGGTCTGTACTTGCAAATGGGCTCTACAACCTGGGTATAAGGGCGAACCCTATTACCTACAGATGACGATCGGTATGCTCCCACTTTAGAAAAAAACAGACATTAGGATCTGTATGGAAGCTAATCAACGAACTACTGTGGATGAGGTCGGCCGCATTTAATACAGGCCCAGGGAAAAAAAATGACCAAAAAAAACCCTCAGTCTTGGCTTAAGTGTATACTATATTTAGAATACTTTCACCACTTTGCCTTGCTGTGAGACAAGCCTTTCCAGTGTGGAACCAAAGCAGCTATATTGCTCTCTTCAGAGCCATCAGACTCTGCGGACAAAAACAGTAATTTTACCTCACTGAACAGGGGAGTTGCTGCTCTGTTTTTGTGTGACTTTGCTGTTTTAACACTTTGAATCCAATCCAAACTAATGCGTTAAAACACCAAAGTCACACAATAACACAAACAAACTAATAGATCGGTGCAGCAGTGGACCAGCAAATCCTGTTTTCTGCAAGGTAAAATTACTGTTTTTGTCAACAGAGTCTGGTGGCTTTGAAGAGGGCATAGATTGATATAAAAGCTTTGGTCTCCTGTTGGAAAGGGCTGTCTGATGGCAAGGCAAAGTGATGAAAACGTTCTCAATATGGCATACACTTACAATTATATTGATTTTTGTTTGGTGGGTAAAATACATTTTGTTGCTGCACCACATCCACAGCAGTTCAAACTATCCCTTTAAAATACACTGGCAGAATATCTATTCAGAATTAAGGATTAAATTCTAAACATTTCCTACCATGATGAGAAACAATGACAACAACACCACTAATTACACTTAGTGGTCAAAATTTTAATTCTTTTAGTAGTGGAATTTCCATCTATCCATTATCTATATACCATTTAATCCTCATTAGGGTCGCAGGTGGGCTGGAGTCTATCCCAGCTGATTTAGGGCGAAGGCAGCTGACACCCTGGATAGGTCACCAGTCTATCACAGGGCTACATATAGAGACAATCACACTCGCATTCACACCTACGGACAATTTAGAAACACCAGTTAACCTGAGTATATTTTTGAACGATGGGAGGAGGCCGGAGTACCCAGAGAAAACCCACGGATGCACAGGGAGAAGATGCAAACCCTGTGCAGAAAGATCCTGGGAAGGCGGGGATCTTGTAGCTGCAAGGCTAATGTGCTAACCACCAAGCCGCTGTGCAGATTAATAAACCAAACAATGATATACAGTACCAGTCAAACGTTTGGACACACCTTCTCATTCAATATTTCTTTTATTTATATGCATTATTTTCTGCATTGTAGATTAATACTGAAGATTAACACATTTTTGTTTACAACATTATTCCATATGTATTCTTTTATAGTTTTGATATCTTCAGTATTAATCTACAATGTAGAAAATAAGTAAATAAACTTTGAATGAGAAGGTGTGTCCAAACTTTTGACTGGTAGTGTACATAATTTGGAAATCAGCTGGTAAATCAAAGGTGAATTTGAATTGCATTTGAAAAAGCAAAGGGAATTTTATTGGTCTAACACCAAGCAAGCAGAAAAGAGGGTTGGTGATTATTGAATGGGTGTGTCAATCCTTGCCAGGAGTAGTTTCACAGTGGAAACTAAAACATTCACTCAGGTATGGGTCTTTTTTTGTATGAAAAGTTTTGGGGAATTCACAGAAATGTCTGACCAGTGAACAGACTTGCTCATCAGCTGTCGTCTGTGTTGATGATCTACCGTGTTTCTAGACAGACCTGCCGGTCAGTGGTCAGACGCTATTCATAGGAATGTAGCTATTACCTTCTCTCCAGGTTAACTTTAACACATCTTTAAAAGACACTGAACAATGAATTTGGTAATTTTCCATGACTAGTGATTCCTGTATTAATTACACCAAGATTTTCATATTTATCTCTCACTGTTATTAAAACATTGCAATATATTTCAGTGCAAAACTATGACTTTCATCTGATATGAAAGTGAATTGCCAGCAGACATACAAACATACCAAAGCAAACAATGAGGAACAATAGAGAAAAAAGTAGCATTTAAGGTGTATATGTGTATTTTTATTTTTTGAGAGAGAATCTAGTATTGCATTAGATAAAGTTTTTTGAAAATGGCAAATAGTAATAGAAAAAAGATAATCTAATTTTGCAAAAACATTTTTACGCTCACTGGAGCTGGTTTTTGACTTTGGAAAATGGGTTAATGCACATAATCAGACACAGAAAGGGAAAGAAGTACTGATGTACTTATACACTAAACTTATATGGCTGATCAGCTGTTTTTGCTTCTTTCGTCATCTTTGTCTCCAGACTGCTTGAAACATTTCTAATACCCGCTGGAATGAAATAATAACTGCAACTTGCCTTAATAAAAACAATTACTGAAGACCTCTCAATTTTCCTGACATAGATGTTCAATTTTTTCTGAGTTTCTTGTACTTTTTAAAGGCTTTTTAGCTGGTGGCAAACAACCAGTTTTGTTTCTGGCTTCTTTAACTCTGTTTATTGCAGCCATGTGTACTGTAGCCTATACTGCCACTTTTCCGATGACATTATGCAACCTTGTTTTTTTTGCTGTTGTTTTTTTGCTGCAAAGCATTTAAGGATTAATTTGCATTTTCTTTTCAGTAATTTCTTGCAACATTCCAAATGTTCAAATTCACTTGACACTTACATGGAAACACTGCCAGAGTGTAGAGAAACGGAAAGGAAAGGAGGAGGAGGTGGAGGAGGAGGAGGCTCTGTCTGTCCATTAGAGCATGCCAGGTGATGGATGAGGAGCTGTGAAGTTATGTGCTTAGACACACAACTTAGAAGGGCTGTTCTATGCATATTGACGATCAGTCTTAAAGGTTAACAGAGATGCTCGAATTGTTAATTCCAGATTTAGACTGATCATTCCAGCGATGTTAGATTGCCTTAATCTCAGCTTCAGAGATGTTCATTCAATCCTCTGTGGAATTCTGTGTGCGTCAGAGGAGGTCCTGGGGGTCTGGCACCGGTCTTCCATGGCTGCACTTTCATGGTTAAGTCATTACCACTTCTGATAAGTGGTGGCGTGATGTCTCATCCTCTGCCTCTCTGGGGTCTGGATGAATACATTTTATTGGTTTGGTGGTCTGATGGAAAAGGGAATGTGCATCAAAAATGCTGGTAAAGTGTTGACCTTCAGGAGGTATGGAGAGTATCTCCTATTTAGCTGTTTTTGTGTTTGTCACAGTTTCCCTGCACACTGCCTGCAGTGTCCTACAGCTTGGATTGGAGGAATGACATGACAAAAAAAACATGTCCTTGGGTTACAACACATGCCAAGTATTCCACTAACCAAAATATTAGTTTGCTTCTTTTTGGAAATTATGTCTTACTGATTTGTTCTAGTGATTTGTGCATACCACGAGTTCCAAAGTCAAAACCATCAGGGAATTCACAGCTATATAATTTCTACTAAGAAATTAGATTTTTGATGCTTTAAGTTAATATTGCTGCTTCTTAAATTTCTGCGCCAGTGTATCCTGTTTATGTATTTTTAAACACATGACAGCAAATTCATCAAATCCTTAAAATAAATTGAGTATGTATTAAAATCTCAATTGCTGCATTTCGGTTAGAGATACAGTTTAGTATTCAGCTCTCGAAATTAGAATTGGAACATTCATATGATTTATTTTAGAAGCTGCATAGTTATGACCAAATAATGGCTGAGAAACCTGTTGTGAAAACCCACCCATGGTTCAGATAGCAGTCAGCACCTGTTCTCTCACCTCAGGTGATAGGAATTAACTCAACTAAACAAAAGAAATGAAAGGCACATAAACACCAGACTACACAAGCAATGACTTTCTTGTTTGCATTTTCTCTAATTTATTTGTATTTTTCATCTTTTGCTGGTCTAGCCAGTCCAGCCTTTTTTTTCCGTGCATATGTTTCAGTGGAAGAACTAGCATTGCAAAGATAACAGAAATCTGCCATTCCAAACTTTATCAGACGTAAGTGACATTTGCAACCTTTATCGTGGTCCCTCCAGGCCTCGTGTGAATGAGTCGGCATCTGGATTGTGGCCTGTGACATTTAGACAACAGTTGGAGCAATTTCAGCAGTCATTAAAACACTGGTAGTTGCTATAAATCCTTTACTTTTCAGTTTGGACAGATGTCAAAGAATAACGTCAGCGTGTGGAATTTAAAGCAACCAATTCAAAATGACTGAAAAATCCGTGAATGTGTGTGCATATTTCATGTTTGAAAGACAATAATTACCATGCCAAATAAATCGATTGCCACCATTTATTAACACTCTCTCATATAAATCCATGTTTTTTTTCTCAAAAGTGCTAATCATGTGATCATGATTGTTGACTATTAAAGTTGGCCTGTTGGGACAATTTAGCAAACAGCTGCTTGTCAGTGTAAAGATTTGACGGGCAGTTGCACCGCCAGCTGTGGAGACTTGTGAACAGTGATACCTTTATTTAAAAAAAAACAAAACAAAACTGAAACTTATTACCGAGACTGAGCATAATCAAACATTATTTTACCCGCATGCTTAGTTGAGTTTCATGAGTTCCAAAATTGAAACTGAAAAAAAACCATATATATTTGTGCTGGTGTCTATTACTGCACATTTAGCGGAGATATTGATACAGTGGCTATATTTCAGGGTGTGCTGACATGCATTTGGTGGGGCAGTATAATCAATTTCACCAGTGCATGCCATCGTAATAATAACATCATCAAATTCATGGTAATTATAGCTGCAGGCTCTTCATTGATCTCTGGGCAAAAAGGGTGATCCCCTTTCAGCTGCAGAATAATAGCTAAACCTTTAACCTGGACTTGAATCGATAAACCTGCAGGATTCCTCCTCCGTTGTGAATAAGCAGCTCCAGTGGACACGCTTTACACACAGTGGTCATGAAATTCTATCATCAAGTTACAGTGTTTGATTTGTGATGAGCTGATTGTTCGTAATATTAATTACATTCAGAAAACCAGGAAAATCTGGGTATGGATGAATAATTCATGTTTGTTTTTGAACCAGCCTTGTGAAACTGGCATTCACTAAATAATGTATGACTGTGTGTCTTTGATAATAGGGTTTGCATTAGAAGTAATATGCTTTCCTTCATTCCACAGGGCAGATTCTTGCAGGGGCGAGTTATTGTGCAAAAATTGATTTCCCTAAAACCCCGTGTGCCAGAAGACATTAGTCAGCGTTGTCTGAGAGCCAATGCTGTACATAGGAGAGGACGCCACGTGTTACGGTGGAAGGTGAGGGATACTTTTTAATCTCATATATGCAGCCTTGGTAAATCTGATTATTCTGATAATGAAGAAAAATTGCTGAAGAAAGAGATCAATAAGATTTCAAGTATACAACCATTTCCAATCATGCGAAATCTACAATTTGAATTTCAATGGGGTTTATAAAGTATATATTAACACCCAAATAAGATTTCCTGGTAATAAGTGGCAAGAACATGAACCTTTAACAATTAGTATTTAAGATATCCCCTGCGCACTGAAGCTCGAAGGCAAAGTGTGAAGCACATATAATTCAGTAAAGTGTTTGTAATTTCAGCAAGAGCTGAAAGAATTGCTTTAATGAGTGTTTAAACAATGCAGGGAATTAATATGATGTGCATGCATCCAAACTTGTTGTCTGAATGGAAACTAAAACTATCCTCTGCTGGAGGGAATAATTGTGGGAATAAACTGAGGTTAATATACAAGCATCGCTACTAATCAGTGCCGACATAATGATGTGGAAATATCTTTTATTATAGGTAAATTCACTAAACTGTATGCATTGCATCCACTAAATGCTTTATTCCCTATTGCGACATTCAGCAAAAACATTCTAAATACTTAGGAGTGAAAAGAGACCCAGGCAACGAGTTGGATTTCAATTTGACATTTGTAGGTTTCGTGATATTTTTAGATGCTCTGATACAAACAACAACATGACAAAGCATTGATCATTGTATTTGTCACGGAGAGAAGGTGGGTGAGAGAAGAGACTGACAGAAACAGATTTCTGTCACATTTTGGCTTAATGATATGTCATGCTCAAATTCACAATTACAAACGCACTGACATAGAACTGGTTCATTTTTCCCATTTATTATTTCAAAGCCGAGATTAATCACATGGAGGGAAATAATGACTAAACCTAATCATAGACTTCTGCTTCTTGCTCAGCAATAATTACAGTCAGACTGGCTGCCCAGCTATATGATTTATGACAGAGCGTGATGGATATTAATGGATTTTGTAATTGGTGCATATGTTTATGAAAATGGCTGTCTGGTTTTGACATTATTAAAAAAAGTCAGATGTCAGGTAAAGCAAGACTTGTCCCCAACTGAGAACAAAGACGGTTGTTGTAACTCCAAAAAATCAAGTTACAAACTCAGTACATGACACCCCCAATCTAAGACAACTTTGCAGGATTAATCTGTCGTCTGTGCGGCATTAACAGTCAGCTGCAAACCCGCTATGAATACACTTCATGAATTTGCAGTTTTAATTACAAATTCATGAACTGTCTTTTAAAAGAAAGAAAGAAAGAAAACAGTAAAAATATTTTGTTCGCACATATCGCGTTACCAGAAGTTTGGTAGCTAGGACAAATACAATTCAGATTCTATGATTCTTAATGCCAGGTTTGATACCCAAAAGAAAATCAAGATCAGTGTATTTCAATGCACAGTGCAGCAACATACACACTCACGTTATAATGTATATTGACGGACTGAAGGTGATGACTGTAGCATTCTACTGGTTTGAGTAGCACCCACCTCTCATTATAAACTATTACTTTGTTGGCTAAGCTAATATTAGCCGTTTTAAATGTTGCGTATGGTGCCTTGCTGCAATCATGGCAGGATAATGCTCAGAATCTTAACATACTGTCTTTAAATGGCAACAAAGACAAACTGAGCATCAGCCCCTTTGGATGCTCCAACTGAAAAACCCGTAAAAGCCATACAAAAAATTGTGAGATCTATAAATACTGACAAGATGTATTAGATATTAAAACTTTATTTAAAAAGTCAACTAAAAGCGATGTTAAACTGTGTCATCATACCTGCAAAAAACATATACGCACACTGCAGAGTTTGCACTGAGGTGGCAGCGTCCAGAGTGGATGATGCAAAGAAACATTTTAAATCGAAACTGCACCAGAGGAACATACATCAGAGGGAGAATCAGCCAAATCCGATGCCCTGACAAATGCGGTGAGGGCTGAAGTTATGCTTTGCAACTTCATAGCACAACACGGTCTGCACATGGCTGTAGGGGACCAACTGATGGAACTTTTACCACAAGTGTTGATTTTTAATAATTTGTTTGATTTCACGTGTATATGTATTCGCAAATTAAATATGGTGAAAATCAGTGTAATTTATGGACACAACATATAAGCTGACGAGTGTTGCAAAGCCTTGTCAACCCTCTGTTGAGACTGTTGCCTGTGAAAAATGGAAGACATCTTCGAAGCAGAGACGGTAAACCTTCAGGTGCCAAATGCAACAAAATTCCAAAAATGATAATTAATAATTTCAACTTGTAGCTGTTTCTTTTATTTGGGTTTAAAGTTGAGCATTACTTTATTTTGGCATGGACATTTTGCTGGATGGTAACTGTTTTACCCCAAAAAGTGGGGAAACAGTTTTGCCATGCCTCAAACCAATGAAAGCAAAGTCCTGATAAACAAGGCACTCCAGATATTGACGTGTTTTCAGGCTTGTGACGCACGTTTCTGTAATCTCATTCAGTGTAGGCGCACTACAGCCTGAATTGGAAAAATAAACAAGAAAACAAAAAAAAGACACACACACACACATATGTAATAATCTTCCTGGCCTTCCTGCTGACTACAGTAGTGGAAACTACCCAATTGAGAGTGATAGCGCGAGAGAGAGGGAGTGATAGATGGTTAATGAGCGATAGAGTGAGTGGCTTCAAGTGAGTTGAGCTTTTTTTTTCTTTTTCTTTTTGGTGAGGTGTGCAGTTGCTTGACAGGTAGAGGAAACGGAGGCAGACAAAGTCAGACTGAGATAGATGTAGTGAGAAGGAAAGGGAAGAAGCAGATAAGAGGTACAGGTAGGTAGGTGGACGAGCAGTCAGGCTGTTCACACTGGCAAAATGGATTACTGGAATAGTTTGAGAGGTGCTGGATTTGCAACTCCATAACTAGTATCCTGAGGCATCAACCGGCAAGTAAAGATTTTAAGAGAATACTGGACACTTGCAGGAGCACAGACTTGTCATGTAGACAGTACTTATACAGTTCTTTGTCATGGTTGCACTCACAGTTATCTAATGTGTTTATTACAATACCAAATGGAGGAATGCTCTACATCTGCAGACTAATTGAAATAAGCATTTTGTCAAAGTCATCTGCAGACAAGAAGTGTCAAATGCAGCCACTTTGGTGGACATTTTGGAGGAGGCCTCACAGTGTAATCACAAGCCATTACCACTTATATGGTATGGGAGCTGGCATTCACAAGTGGATGAGTTGGTATCTTCAAAGTAATGAGGTGAAATATTTCACACTCAGTAATAATTCACCAGTGTAGCTGAGGGGAATGTGATATGTATTTTTATTTTTTTTTTGCAAATGTCAGATGCCAGTCCAATTATCACACAATGGAGAGAATCAGCAGCTGATCCAAGCTTTTTTCCGATAATTGTTGATATGCTCAAAAGCTTATATTCTGCATTTTCTACGTCAGTGGCGATGGTTTTGTGCTTCTGTTTGTGGGATAACATATATTTTGCTCTCAGCTGTCTATCAGATATTCAAAGAAGAGAACCACTTGAATGGCAAGAGTAGTAATTTATATGATTTCTTTAAAATATTAAAGGCACCCTAAAGACTGCTAATGGACGAGGGCCTAGACTTTTATAATAAGGCAGAGTGGGAAAGGTATTGCCAATTTCCAGTACATAGCTATTGCTGGGCTGACTTTAAAGGTCAGCTGTGTTCTGTGTAGGCTGCAGTCCACTGAATAAAGGCTGTGTTCATCTCACTATTTCCAGAGTTCATATTGAACAATTGAATGACACAATCCAAGGATGCTTTTTAAAAATGAGACTTTCTTCAAGTGATAATGTGCCGGTACCTTTTATTCCATGAACTTAGGAAAAAAAATTCTTTGTGGTAATAATTATAATAGTTTGACAAGGGGTGAGTACTTTTGCGTACAAATCCAGAAGTACTGGAACAGTGATGCCAATTCCTTTGTATTTGCTGTAGTCTGAAAACATCGTGTTGAATATTGCGATGAATATGAGACAAAAGATCAACATTTCAGCTTTTATTTCCAGGAATTTACATCTGGATCTGATACACAACTTACAAGATAGCATTTGTAACGGAACACCAAATTTTTAGGTGAGCAAAAGTATTGGAACGGAGAAAGTTGAAATAGATTAAAGCGAATAAGACGTAATATTTAGTGGCAGATCATTTGCTTGTAATAACTGCATCAAGCCTGTGACCCATTGACAATGCCAAGCCTTTGCATTCTTCTTTTGTGATGCTTTTCCAGGCTTTCACCACCAGCCTCTTTCAGTTGTTGTTTTTTTTAGGAGGTTACTCCCTCTGGTCTCCTCTTTAGCAGGTAAAATGCAGCTCTATAGGGATTAAGTCTGGGGATTGATTTTGGCCGGTCTAAAACCTTCCACTTCTTGCCCCTGATAAACTCCTTTGTGGTGTATTTTGGGTCGTTATCTTGCTGCACGATGAATGATCTCCCAATCACTTTAGTTGCATCTTTCTGTAAATTGGCAGACAATTTTTTTTCTGTCGACTTCTGAGTTCATTTTGATGCTGCCATCATGTGTTCCATCATCAGTGAAGATTAATGAGCCCATCCCAGAAGAAGCCAAGCCATAACACTGTTTCACAGATGAGTTTGCACGTTTGGGATCATGAGCAGATCCTTTCTGTCTCCCAAACTTTCGATCACTTTGGTTAAAGGTTCATCGTTGTCTCTTAAGTCCATAAAACTTTGTCCCAGACATTTTGAGCCTCATCTCTGTACTTTTTGGAAAATTCCAGCCTGGCCTTCCAATTCTTCTTGCTAGTGAGTGGTTTGCATCTCCTGGTGTAGCCTCTATACTTTTATTCATGAAGTCTTCTGTGAACAGTAGATTGTGATACCGTCAATCCTGCCCTCTGGAGGTTGTTGCTGATGTCACTAACAGTTGTTTAGGGTCTTTCTTTACAACTCACACAATGTTTCTGTCGTCAACTTTTGCTGTTCCTTGTTCTTCTACCTGTTCGACATCTGTTATTTAGTATATCAATGGTTTCTTTCTTCTTCAAGACATTCCAAATGGTTGTACTGCTATGGCCAATGTTTGTGCAGTGACTCTGATTGATTGTCCATCTTCTTTCCGCTTCACAATTGTTTGTTGTTTACCCATAGATAGCTCTCTGGTTTTCATGTTGGTTACACCTCTAACTATAGATGCAGTTGGCAAACCCCAAATCTGAAACCGATCATAGGCATTGAGTGCTATCTATTGTTTGAATAATCAATGTAATAAGACACACCAGGGCAACAAAACATGCCTGTCAGTCACATGTTCCAATACTTTTGCTCACATGGAAAAATTGGTAGGTTCAAACAAAAGGTGCTGTCTTCTAAGTTGTGTATCAAATCCAGATGTAAACACCTGGAAATAAAAGCTGAAATGTTGATCTTTTGTCTTATATTCATCTCACTGTTTCAATACTTTTGGAGGGGAGTCTACATCAGTTTCATTCTTCCTTCTCATTTATTTTTTCTTTATGGCATTTTTTACCTTCACTAGATGGTGACAGTGAAGAAAGGCAGGAAGAGAGCTAACGATTGACATGAGGGTCCAGGCCGACCGAGAATTGAATCGAAGTTGCTCCTGTTTTCTTCTCTTTAATACTGTGTCCTCCAGCAAACAGCCCCATGGCTGACCTCCACATTCATTGGGGACAAATGACAACAGTCCACAGTTTTTGCCCGAAAAGCTAAAAAAAAAACCCAACAAAATCCAACAAAGCAGACTTTATACTACCCAGTATTCATGTGGGCAGCAAGGTTGATGCTCTTCAAGAGGGTTAGGGTTAGAATGAATAGTAGTTTGAATATGAACTTTTAGGTTTGGTAGCAGAACAACAACAAAGTCAATCACAGACTGCAGGGTAGGTCTACCTAATTTGTGGAAAAATAATCAATATAACTATTTTGGCTTCTCACAATTCAATGAAAGTTATGATGATGATGATGATGATGATGACGATGATGACGATGATGATGATGCTTAGTCCATAGAAAACTTGGCAAGAGAAAACTCCACTCACAGAAAACCATACATGTAGTAAAAACTATTTTATTTCAGCATTGGTAAATTTACATCAGAAAGCCTTTTTGGTCACACACCTCTCTGACATGAATCCACTGCAATAACTGAGGAAGGAGACTAGAGGCCTCTCTGTGTACAGACGTCTAGCTAGCATCTACCACAGCCAACACATAAGACATTTAGGGTTCTTAGTGAGTTTGTAGTGTCTACCGATCAATCAGTGTTGCAAATGAAGTGTTTTGAGTACAGTATTACTTATATTTTCCTCTAGGTGATGTACTGAATTCAGGTAAGAAAAAAAAAAGTATTTAAAGACTTATTTTGATGCAAGAATTTATACTTTAGAAGCCATGTAGCACAATATGTAGATACAAGTTTTGCTCTTTTTTTATTTAAATGTGAAAATGCAATAAAAACAGTTTCTCCCTAAAATCATGAAAACTAATTTTGATTTTAATATTGTGTAACACAATCATGATTATCATTTTGGCCATTGCGCAGCCATACAGCATATGGAAAACTTGCATGAAGGCACTTGGTGAGGTGTAAGAATCAAAATGACCAAAAGTATGCAGAGTGAGCAGAGAGGCTGAGTGGAGGCTTTTCCAGCTCAAATTATTAGAGGTGTGTTAAACGCTGGACAGATTCTGCTCTGATATACAGTATACATATTGAATATTACACACCAGTACAAGAAAAGAGTATTTTTGGACTATTGCTTTGCATTTTTCACAAGAGCTTGTCCTTGGCAAGTTCTTTACACGGTAACATTCTTTGGAGTAAAGGCCTACCTGGATTGAACTTGAATAGGAAAAGGCCGTTCACAGCTCAGGTGAAAGATGGGAGAAAGTAGTAAATCCTGGTACTGTTATAAAAAGAAAAAAATCAACTAGTGTGCAAAAATGCCAAAAGATAAAAGATTGTCTTGAGCCATAAGACATCCCAAACAACAGTACACAACATCCATCATTTAAAACACATCAGAATCACACTTTGAGCTTGCAGATCAGAGCAAAAATTCAAAGTGCACCATCAACAACAAAACTAATATTTAAGTCTTAACAACTGAACTGATTGATTTTACATCAGATACTAACTACTAACTGGACATCATTTCAGACTGAAATTGTAGAAAGAAATTTACTGAACACAACATAAAGCAAAGCACAGTTGTAAGCCAAGACTAATTAAAATTAGAGTTCTACATGTTTGCTGCAGCTACTAAGCATCTCCCTTTGGCAGTTAAATCCTCCCTGCCAACAGGAGCCATTTTGACTTTTGAATTCAGACATCAGTTCATGACATTTGGTTCATAAATATGGGTGACAGTTTTGCAATATGAAGGGTGAAGGCGTGTATGACATTGCTGACAGTGTTAGCCAACGGCAGCGCTCTCAGTAGTTAAGTTGGTGGCAACAAACACAAAAAAATGAAACAGTATAAATTCAGGCTTCCTTACATAAGCATACTGGGAATGTTGCCTGTTGATGTAGAAAGTCACCATGTAATCAAAAGTAACCTACAAATTTGTCTATGCGCTTCTCCTCAGACTTGGGGTAGCGTTTCCAGGGTACTTGTTGCCAGGGAGGAGGCATTGCCTTGATGGCTGAAGTCGGGGAAGAAAAAACTCTGGGTGCATCACCAACACCACAGAACACAAGAGGGGTAATTTAACTGACTAAGATCTGCACTGATCTGTGACTGTTTTGGGGTGAGCAAACAGTAAATACCCCTTCCAAAAGGTGGGTGAATGCAGTGTGCCTGCATATACTCATTACTACACTTCTGGTCATTTAGCTCCCTTACTTGCAGTATTAGCCTCGTTGTGTTACTGTCCTGTCAGCTGTTGCTGCCGTGCAGTTTGACCCAATGAAGCTATCATGATAAAATTGGACTCCGAAGAGCCTTTGTGGTACTCCTCCCCTTCGGCTGTGAGGTTCTAGATGTTTCTGTTTTATCTTTTCAGAATTAGATTTCACTGTACCCCATCACCATATTGCCTGGCATGCCAGGAACCTTGCAAGCAACCTTCAGCTTATCTATGATATCCAGATTGCAGATACATCCTCAACACTCTGCTTCCAGACCAGCAAGCCTTTCATCTTCCCAATGTGCTTTGACTAAAGTGCATTCCAACCTATTTATTATTTTAGCCGGTTTCTGTTTTACATATTATATCAGTTGCACAAATCCAGTATAATTAGTAGGGGCTACAGATGAATTTATTTCATTCTAAATGTATTGCACATGAATGATCAAATGGAGTCAGAGCAGGAAGGGTGGTCATGTAAGGCTGAGGTGAGATGAATCCTCTCCGTCCCTCTGCCTTTGCCAGGAGCAGAGAGGTGCTCTTACTTATGATGTGTGTTCTGTGCCACTTCACTCGTCAGCACTGTGTGATTACCTGTTATGGTCTTGTTTACCTGTCTTGTTTCCTGCTCACCTGCCTGGAGTTTGGGAAATCTCCAGTTTTCAGACAACCCCCTCAGGCTAACTGAAGCACTGTGTGGGGTGTGTCATCTGCCACGATTTAGGGGGAACCAAACAAAGAACAAAAACAACCCCCCACATATTTAAAACATGTTTTTTTTCCCCTCTCTGCTGCCTGATCCGCTTTAGTTGTGAGGGCACTGTCACCACAGCTGGGACCTTTTTTCCCCTTCTCCTTATGCTCACCCCTTATGCTCTGTGTTCAGTGTACACCGTGGTTAGACACCAGAAAGCTAGAAAAAAAGGCAAACTAAACTCACAGAATAGTAAGAACAGTTTAAAGGAATAGTTCAGGTGTTTGCAATTGTTACTATTATTCAGAGATTTGGTGCAATAGTTGAGCACTAGGGGCCTGTTCACAAAAAACAAACAAACAAACAAAAAAATTGAAATAGATTTTTAATTAAACGCAAAACTCAAAAGTTGAAGATTTTTTAAGTGAAGACATTCCAGCAAACATTGGTAGTATTTTTAGTTGTACAGTGTATTGGGATTGCTGCATGGTGATTCTCCACTTTGAATAAAAACAATTGATTGCTAGTATGTTTCAGATGCTTGATTCAGCTCTTTGGCTTATTTAAATTAGGAATGCACAATACATTGCAGCTGTCATGGTATTGGCTGATAAGGAAAGAAATTAAACTGGTGTTCTGAAAATACAATTTCAGATGATAATTATGCCAGTGAAGTCCACTGTGCTGTAAACCTACCTGGCTCTGAATGCTGATTTTTGCCCCTGTCTTTCCTCTGCTCCCTGTGTCACTGACTGCCTGTTCACACATGGCAGAGCATGAGGACACACAGCCGAGAGAGTGCAACGGACTCCAGATTAATGCTCAAGTTGATGATAGCAATGCCTGTCATCCCTGCAAGTGCAACAAAATGTAAAAGTGACAGTGTGAGCAACTGATCAAACACTTAACACGACATAAACTTGCAGAAATGCATCAACTTCCACTACTCTGCCTGCAGTCAACCTACTGCTTCCCTCTTTATCCACAGTCAGTATGTGTTACACAGATGCAGGGCTCATTATGCTAATATTAAATTCTTATGAAAGAGCTACAAACTAATGCTAATTGCATGTAACACTTGCGCCTAATGAGCTGTGTATCCTAAACTTAGGTGAATTCTAGTCGACTGAGAGTGAAACTGACCAGGCTCTCCTCCTATATACTATGCCATACTGTAGAACTCTTAATATCAGTACTTGTAATATCAATAGTGTAAGGAGGGGAGAGGAGGTGCCATGGCTGTTGGCCAGTTCATTCTAAAAGACCTGCACCTTTTGAAACAATAATGTATAGGCTGCAATTACAATAGTTCAAGAGCTCAAGGTGAAGTCAAAGTCAAACTTCTATATAAAGCACATTTAAAACAACAGTAGCTGAACCAAAGTGTTGTACAGTTAAAATAGCAACACAATAAAACACAATGGCTAAAAGAAAAATCTAAATCATTTCAAGAGTTTAAAAAAATAATAACAATTAATAATTTAAAACAAAAAGAGATGAAGCCAGGGTGTCAAGCTCTACCTGAATCAAATGCCATTGACAAGAGGTTAGTCTTCAGCAGTGACTTTGAAGTTTCTAAAGTCTGAGCAGTTCTCATATGGAAAGACAGTTGTAGAAACAGTCGTATAGAAGAGAAGCAGCTTCTGCGAAGGCTCGATCATTCCTAATTTTGAACCTAGACCTCGGAACATCCAAGATCACGTGGTTGGTCGATCTCAGTGTCCTGACTGTGGGAAGAAAATATAAGAGATCCGCTAAGTACACTGGCCCCAGCCCACTAAAAACATAAAAAACAAACAAAAAAAAACCCTGATAAAATCCTAAAATCGAATGGACAGGAGGCCAGAGGATGGAGACCAGTACTGATTATGTGATCACACTTTATTTTTCCCGTTAGGAGACTAGCAACTGCATTTTGTACCAGCTGTCGATGCTTTACACCCACATACGGACAATTACAAAGACAAACCTTCACTAACAGTCTTACCTGAAAGAAGCTAGTTTTGACCACTGAGCTGGTTTCTACAGTTTGAACGAGCTGTCAGAGATTACTCGAATTTTTTCACTTTTTTTTTCTTCTTTTTTTTTTTTTTTTTAACAAAAGATTGATTATATGAAACCAAAGGGCCAACAGTACTGTCAAGGTCATCCAAAAGGTCTCGTCTAAAATAACAAAAATAACGATCTCTGTTATAGTTCCATTAAGTTTGAGAAAGTTTAAGTCCATCTGTGTTTTATTACTTTGTACGCAGTCCAGTAAGGACTGAAGTATCTTTGCTTTTTAACTTTAATGGCAGATACAATTGTATATCATCAGCAAAACAATGGAAAGGAATATGGTGTTTCTCAAAAAAGGACCCCAAGGGCAGAATGTACAATGGGGACCAACATGGAGCCTTTGGGACCCCACAAGTAGAGAGCTGTAGTCGAACACTAAGACGAACTGAGAAGCTCCTATCTGTCAGATATGACCTGAATCAGGACAGCACCTTTGATGCCCCCAGACTCTTCAGTGTGTGATAAAAGGGTACATGACTGACAATATCAAAGGCATCAGACAGGTCTAGGAGGACCACAATAGCAGATCATTAAAAACTCGTAAAATAGCCATTTCACTGCTGTGGTGTGGTTTCAAATCAGACTGACATTTCTCAAAAATGTCATGGTTTTCTAGAAAAGTTTGTAGTTGAATGGGAACAACTTTCCCTTAAAACCTGTGACCTGAAAGGTAACTTGGAAATTAACTATAAAGTTAGAAGTGAGGGGTCAAATTTTTTCTTTTTTTAAGAGGCTGAATCACAGCCACAATAAACAGTAATTAGTCTAACAGCAAATGAAGGTATAGTAATTGCAGTCTACAGATGCTTGTCAGTAAGGATAAATGGTCTGGTATTAATTAGTCCACATATGTAAAAAGGAAACTAAGGTTGCTACAAACAATGTTTACCACAGAGGTGTTGGAGGATCTCTAACTTTTGCGGTTTCATTAGAAAAATAAACGCTTTAGTCCGAAAATACATATTATTTTCTTCACATTCTTGTATTTGTAAGATAGATGTTATAGATATTATATTGGTATGAGCCATAGATCATTCAGTCATTGATTGCTGTTAATAGCCCTGAAATCCCATGTCGGTGCATCTTAGTAAATGATGAAAGAACTAGTCAATGTTATTGATTTATAGAAAGGTCTGACAGGAGAAGTACTGACTGACTGAGTAGTTTCCTTTATCTCATCCTTTGTGACTCTACTATATAATCGGTTATGAGGCGATGCATGGCCTTTTTCAGCATGGAGAATTTGTGGAAGGCATTTTATAATCATACAGAGTTGACATCTTTATCTTTTAATCACACCAATTACAACAGTCATTGTGATGTGTCATATGATTTCTGAATTGTTTGCATGCTACAAAACGTTGTTACGTGTGCACAAAAGAGATTTGCATAATGAGATTTAAATATGCATTTACATATAAATATGCATTGTGAACGAGACGGACCAGCTTTTCAGTCCACGCCAACTTGAAATCCTTCAGCAGCCACACTGGCCAACTTTGTGAATGTTCAGTCAACAACAGAAAAACTGCTGGGTTATTTCTGTTAGGATTTAAGTAGAAGAGAGTTTTGAGTATTAGTCTGCTATAACTGTTGTGTGACTTGCAATTAAAGTAGCCTGTGAGTTATTTATAATTAGATTAGAACGTAAGCACCATTTGGGGAAATTTGTTGTGTTTGTATTTTGAATAAACCACCAAAGTGGAATTTTCCATTACATGTTTTTTTTTTTTTTTTAACTCCAGATGAGTTTCTGTTTTTCTTCTTCCCCATATGGGGAAATTTATTGCGCTTGTATTCTGAATAAACCACCAAAGTGGAATTTTCCATTACATGTTTTGTACTCCAGATGAGTTTCTGTTTTTCTTCTTCCCCATATGGCCAGTGTGATTGAGTGCAACATTGATAGACTCAATGCGTTGGCTGATCACACTTCACACATGCTGTAACGTGCAGCTGCAACACATTCTAGTACTTCTTAAAGTAGAGGAGTAATTAGTCAGTCCTATCACAGTGACTGACTATTCACAACAGCCACATGTGCCCCTGATTCCCCCCATTCTCTGTGTTCTTTCAGGAGCCTAACAGGCCCAAAGTTGCACCTGCAGTGACCCAGACTCTGTTCTGACTGCTATTATCAGGAGGGTTTCCATTCACACATTTACAACTACTAATCTTCTGCCTATAACTTTTACCAATCTTGCCCTCTGCTCTCTGAAACAAAGGCTTGTTTCAGAGGGTAGTATATGCAGCAAATCTCCATCCGTTAAAATTCCATGGAAATAAGGCATCAGAACAGAGAGCACAACACATACTACAGGGTGTCCCTAAAGTCTGGACACAGGAAATTTCATTAATTATAATTTTTTTGGCCTGCATAGAATAAATATGGCTTTGTCGGAAGAAGAAAGAGTTGAACTGGTACTTCACAGTGGATGTGAAGGATGGACACATCAAAAGATGGCAGATGAATTTAATCTTTTGACAAAGCCATATTTAATGAGATTTCCTATGTGTCCAGACTTTAGGGACACCCTATAAATTCCCCACCAGTTCTCCTACTAAATGCTCATTGCCTGTTAAGTTGCCATCTTAACTCACATCTCTGTCTCTTGTCAGTTCATTAGGGGTTTTTTTGTGACTAAGACCTGGCTTAACATTGGTAGTACCACCTCACTTAGTAATCTGTAAAGGCGATAACTTCCTAGATCTGCAAATTCTGAAGGAAGCAACAGTGTAGAGTTACATCTAAGCCATTTTAAGACAATAAGGGATTCTTTTCATGGTTAAAAAAAATCTAAATATGTAACTATGATGCACAGAAATTCATTTGCAAGAGTATATTCAACGACTGGAAAGAGATTTTTATTATCTATAGCCTCCCATTCTGATAAACAGCTGATTTTAAGGGTATTTTAGCATTCATTTCTGTTGCCCTTCAAAATCTGTGGCCACTGACTTTTTATGACTCATCGATTCTTTTTATCTCTTTTAGTTTGGAGTTGTATACAACAGAATGGCCAGATATTAGATTTTGTATTAGCATCTGTTTTCTCGGTCTCCAACCCAGAAACTGCGAGTGTCTCCGACCACTTTATGGTTATGTTTGACTCCATATTGCCTTGCCCTCTTCCAACCCCGTTGATTTAATCAATAAACTCCACTACAGCTTCACATTTCTCCAATACATTTATGACTACACTCTTAGTTCATATCTCAGATGCTCTTCTCTCCGGCAACGGCAGTTAGAAACTAGTTACTTTATCTCATCTTGCTCCGACACCCTGGACTGCGTCGCTTGTCTATAACTTAAGAGAAGTAGGGTTAACACTGCTAGTAACCCCAGGCTAAACAACTCCACCCGTGCTATTAGATGAGCGTGTGGGAGGACTGAGCAGAAATGGAAAACTCAGGTCTCATAAGAAGTATTATTGTTTAATGCACTCTTAAAGCTCTGTTAAGGCAAAGTTAATCCATGAGGATGCCCACAGACCCAAGATACTGTTTAACTCCATCAATTCTATCACACTGCTGGTATGGCCACCTTAGCTCCCATGAACCTTTTGAGAGATTTCTGAATTTCTTAATGGATAAAATTTATGTTATTAGGTGTCACATTTCACCAACAGACTTCGATACGAGATACATTATCCAGAAGTTTCAACCACTGCTGTACTGCCAGCTGGGTGAAACGCTTTTATATGACCTTGACCTGTTTATCTTCAGACATTTTACCATCTCGCCACCTCTTCAAAGAGGTTTTGCTACAGTTTGCCAGTAGCACTTTGAGATTTTTTTCATATTGGTGGCAAGAAGGAGACACTGAAAATCTGGAAACTAAAAATGTGAATTCAATTTCAGAGATTCTATTTTGCTGTTCTAGTAAAAGTATTAGTTGAAAATTATGCCAATATGAGCGTTAAGAAACTGTATGCTGATGCCCATTTTTATTTTCCGGTTAATGTTGGTAAGTAACTGATAGGGGAGCAGTTAGCACTTCGCTTATTTTGGGTGATCACTGTTCAAAATAGCAGTGCAAGAGATATTAACTGATACAATAAAATGTGTTTCATTGTTACCACAACTTGGGTAGTCCCAATAAGAGCACTACTGCTCTGATGTTTATGCATTGGCAGCGCAGCTATGCATAGCTGCTCCACTCATCTAATGGTGCTTTCACTGCATTCAGACACTGTAGATGCATTCACTGAAACACCTACTACTAAAACCTAACCCCCGCCACAGAGGCATCACAGCAGTCTGCCCCAGATTTGGACAATCCACAGTTGTTTCCTTCAGTTTCAAAAAGACAGTTGTGAAACCATTATTTAAAAAATCCAACTTCACTCAGAATTCCATCTACTTGAATACCTTTTTACTCCGCCAAGGAGGCAGGGCCTTGTCTGTCTGTCTGTCTGTCAGCAACATTACTTAAAAACGAACTAATGAATTTTCAGGGAAGGACAGAAATGACACAAGGACCAACTGATTAGATTTTGGCAGTGATGCGGCTTATGGTCTGGCTCCACGGATTTGTTAAATATTTCTGTTTCACTGCAAGATAGCGGCACGGCATCACTGTAACTATGACTACAAGTGAGCTGCCTGCTGATGATCACATGATTGCAATCCGACGACAACTGACTGCTGTGGACCACAATTTTTTTTAAGATTTCATCCATTGAAAATCATATGACGGAGCAGCATTGACGGAGTACTGCACTCTCTGAGTGCTTTTCTAGTTACTTATACTTTACTTTAAAAAAAAAAAGAAACAACTGACAATGTGGTTGTAGAGCTTGTCGTAGTAAGAAGTTTGCATTGTTTAAGGTCCTTAACAGCGTCCTCCTGTCTGTGCTATGGGTTTAAACTCTTATGCTTTTTATGGTTTGCTCAATATCAGCACAGCACACATTCTTGTAAAAACACCTGGAATGTGATGTACAGGCTGCAGTCTTTTATGGTTCACCTCTTACCTGAATGACAGAACCGCCTTACCCAGAATATGAAACTGTTCATCATCCCCTTCTCCCATTAAACGTGGCATCCCTCAAGGTTCTATCTTAAGGACCCTTTTATTTTTTTGATACATGCTTCCCTGTGATTCCAAATTAAAAACTCAAAATATCTCACAGTAGTGTTAGCCTGATAACACAGTTTTGCCTACAGCTTACATCAGACTGTGTTTGTTCACTGACAAGCCTCTTTAGCTGTCTTAATTACACCAGATGCTAGAAGACGAGGAATTTTGTTTAAGTGAAAGAAGATGACAATGAGGTAATTATATTTGGTCCATCCTGCTCTGTTTTTTTTCTCTTTCTTTCTCTCTTTTTTTAACCTTGACACTAAGGTTCATCCAACTTGACCACATTTAGAAGTCAGACTATAACACGACTATAATTGTTTTTCCAAAACCTGAGCAATGCACTTGGACCACTGTCTGACACTGTGCACAGAGTAGCAAAAAAGAAAAAATTCCTGCTGTCTTCCTGGGCTCTTCTTTGAATCCTAATAAACCAGTTTAACAACACTGTGAAAGGCAGTTTTATAAGTTCAGTACTACTGCCAAATTGAAATAGTTTTTATCTTAGAGGGACTTGGAAACAGTTATCCAAGCTTTGATTACCTCTCACAACTGTATTTCCCTGTATATAAGGGTGTGCCAATCCAACATTACCCCACTTCAGTTGGTTAAAACTGCAGTTGCCAGACTTTGAAATGATTCACAGAAAAGACAGCACATCACTCCAGTTCTGTCTCACTTGCACCTGTTACCAATTAACTAAAGCAATTATATAAAAAATGTACTGTTTGTTTTTTAAGCCCTTAATAGTATAGCTGCATTACTGAGATGAGAAGATATGTTAATTATTTTTTTTTAAAAAAAACTTCTTTCAGCCATGCATTTCTTGTTGGTAATCCTTTCTCTCAAATGAAAAGAACTTTAGGGCAACTTCTGTTGTTTGCATTGTATGACTAAAGGTGACTTGACTTGACTAGAAACTTCACTTAAGGAGTGCCATTTAAAATGTAAGTGAACAAGTCAAACTGTACACTCATGGATGCTTGCTTAAAGCTGTGAGGGAAATCTTATGCATGTGTTCATCTTAAAGGACTGACCTACTTCCACAAGTAGCAGACAGGACTGTTTTCTGAAGTATCGATGTTAAAACTGAATCCTGGCAGAGTCCATTGACAAAAACCCTAATGCTATCTGTGAAAGTAAAAGTGCACAAACTATTCATCTATAAGTCTTAAAAAAAATCTATAAAGGTGGCCTTAGGGCTAACCAAGTGTCAGAGGTTTAATCAGAGTTCAGCTAAAGCATGACGAGAAAAAACTAGAAACGGACCATAAAACCCAAAAAAGAATGCTTAACCATCATTCAAACTGTACAGCAAATGCAGGAAACGTACAGAAACTCTTCAAGTATAGACTATAACCATATAACACTAGTCCACTGCAGAGGGAATCAACCATGACTCCTCCAGCAGTCCAAACACATACTGTAGTATCCTGATGAGGTTCTGCCTTGTCAAGTGTCCCACTTTTATCATAATATATTATGAGAATGCATGCGAGTTGTGAGGAACATTTCCTTCCTTATTTTTTTAGAATCTGACCCCATTCCATTCCATGCTAAAACCATTCTTGGCAGTTTACTGCAAACAGAGAGGATTAAAGTTGATTTTGCTTATGTTTACTATACTCATGGGGCTGACTTGAACATGGATAATTAAACAGGTTTTTCATTGTTTGCCCAGACACAGTCAAGGTTAAAGTTCCCTGGATGTGGAAAAGCCCATTCTCCCATTTTATTAGGAATGAATCCAGCTAAGGCTTTCCCACCTGTCTATACTATTCCCAGTTCCCCACTATTACTTTGTTTCCACACCTGAACAAAGAACAAAAGCATCTAAAACGGAGACTGCGCCAAACCATAATAGGACACTGAAAGCAATACTGCTCATGCACAATTGGTCATGTTTATCTAATATGTCAGACACTCTCTCTGGCACCTGGTTTGGTGCCCTTTACTATATCTAAGTGCTAATGCCACACTAGTGGAAGCTGATGGAGCCTAATATATAGCAGACCACAACACTCAGCATCTTTTAATTAAAGGTCCAGTTAGTGTATGTAATATTGCACTCTCATTTCTCCTCAACACTCCCTTTTTTATTGTCTGTTTTCTCTAGTGAGGGGGGGGGCAGCCAGTGATGCCAGCCCAGGGTTGTTTCCGTGGTAATGAGCTGTCAAGGATATAAAGAAGGCTGTTCTTTTTTCTTTGCATATCTCTTCCTTCCAAATAGGGAATGTAGACGGGAGAGCTAGTCTGGCAGCAGCATCTGTGGAGAGCACGCCCTGGGGATTCTAGTGTCACAGATGCAGTTTAAGAACCATGTGAATGGAGTGGCTCTCCCTGACTGCAGGCTGTGGGACTGGCATGATTAGACCTTTAGATGTTGTCTGTTGAATGAGAGCTGGGTTCTGAGGTACTCAGAAAGACTGGGCTAAAGGACTAATTTAATTTGCCAACCTCTAATGACAAAAATAAATTCTCCAATCAGTCTCTGCTCTTTTGGGTTTGCTGATATGTTTCCCTCTGATTGTGTAAGTACTAATTGTCTCTTTCATCACGCGTTTCAGCATGCCACAAAGCAGCACCCTTGTCCGCCAGTAATATGTGCAGTTATTAAGGATAGCTCAAGATGATTTTTCATTATTTTAGTCATCCCTCTCTCGACCACTCTTTTCACGTCTTGCACACATGCACATTGCTTTCTGTGATTGCATTATGTTTGTTCTAAGCTACCTATCCGAATGAAAATCTCACTGAAATCATAATTAAAATCTGAGTAATTTTGATTACCTGCTTTCTGGCTGTAAAATGAACTTGAAAGCAGTGGAAAAATTCAGTTAGAAATGAGATGCAACAGCAACTGCAGATTTATTATTTGCTTTAACTGGTGGCACGACCACATAATGTCATTCTAGCATGCAAAACCCACATGAAGCCAAGGCTGTTCTTAGGCATAGATGAGCTTGTCAGTGGTGTAGTGTCTCATCAACAGAGAGAGAGGAGTAAAAATTCTTTATTAATTCATTAATTTAGGTCTGTCTCTGGTATTCGATGCAAGGATTAGAGTTTTAAAAATAAAGAAGCCATTGTTATGTTGGTGAGTGAAGTACAGCTGCTGACGTAACTAACAGAGACAGCTATTGGTGATTCACTTCATGTTTGTGCATGCTCACCATCTAAACAAAACTCAGTCTTACTGAAACACCTCCTGGCGAGAGAGCTAACCATTAAAGACAGTCTACACTGATAAACTTCATATCAAGTGCATGTGTCGGTAAACTCAACGTCTTCCTAGTTACCTAAAGAAAGACTAAATTCAACGCAAGAAGTAGCACACATTGCATTCCTGTAGGGTCTGACATTGAGTATTAACCTGAAACCAATTAAAAATTCAGGCCCAAGAACATATTATCTGCTTGTTGTTTCCCAGACAAATTTCCCTCACAGTAGTTTCAAATCAACTGCGTATTGCAGACACATACTGTTTGTCTAACAGAACCTGTCTATGCATCTGCACCAGTAGCCTTGTGAGTTAAATGTGAGCCTCTCTTCCCACCTACTAATGCATTTGTTTTAATAATAAATTGTGAGTCTTACATTATGCTCATTTCAGCTACTCAGCTGTTGCTGAGTTGCTTGATTAGCAAGGTAATAACACAAATTGTGTGACTGTCTTGTAGCAATCACCTTAATTTAGCAAATGCTGCCACAAAACACTTAACAATGACAGGCTTGGATTTCGCTGTTGTCACAGGAAATTTGAAGCATTCATGAAACCAGAAAAAAGACCAACATTGCTATGGTAACAATAACGTTTTGTAGCTGAGTGTTTCTGCTGGTAGCAGTTTTTCATCGTGTGCAAGGTCTCACACAACCCAGCTGTGAAGAATGCATGAGAACGTTGTAGTTACATGAACAGGGATTAGACTTCTCTGTCACTGCGACAATGTGCTGCTACTTTTCTCACACACTGGGAGCGACTCACTTTTCACATAAACCCACCAGTTTACATCACCTCCTTCCTTAAAGGGGATGTGCAGTTAGACTGTGAGTGTGCTAACCCAACTTGTTAAAAATGATAGTAAATATATCCATTCATCTACTTATTAAATGATTTGCTTTAGCTTGATAAATAGATACGGTTCAGTGGTGGACAAAGGAGTCTGATCTTTTACGGAGGTACAAAGCAACAGACCTGCATTGGAAATATTCTTAAAAGTAGAAGTATGTAAGTATAATCTGGAAAAGTCAGTGCAAAAGTGTCTACTTTAATTTTTATACCGTTATGCGGTATATTCCATAGTTACAAGAAAAGCACTCAGAGAGAGCAGTACTCTGCCAAGGCTGCTCAGTTGTTGTATGATGAGTTAACAGTGTATTTAACCATGTATTATCCAGACTATATCATAACATCACGGATAATTTTCAGTGTGTTAAGCATCTGTACATTATGTACGGGTATCAAATCACGTGACTGAAATATGCCACAACATAGCATTCATTTGTAGTCATAGTTACAGTGACGCTGTGCCTCTATCTCGCAATGATACAGAAATCTTTAACAAATCCATGAATCCAGATTATAAGCTGCATCACTGCCAAAATCTAATCACTTGGTCCTTGTGTCATTTCTGACCTTCCCTAAAAATTTCATCCAAATCTGTTACTCTGTTTTTGAGTAATGTTGCTAACAGACGGACAAGCAGACGGACAGACAGAAAAACATACTCTGATCGTCACATAATTGACAGTAATAATTGGATTTTACTGTTGTAGTAATGCTAATCGCCTCAAAGATTTGAGTATTATTAAGAAATTAAATAGATTTAATTGGAATCGGAATCATTAAAATAGAAGCAACTTCCAGGCCTACATTTTGGTAACATAACACTACTTTTGTTTCATAGAAAGGCTAGAAATGAACATGTTGGTACCTGATTATGGTGGTAAACAGTATTAAATCAAATTCACATTTTTGTTACTGTCTTGTTTTTTTACTTTTGACCATATCAAGGGCGTATGTGTCTGTATAAACAACACTTTCTTTTCACACAGCACTACACAGCTGATACTGAGAGGAGACTATGGGGAGAGTCTGTAAAGAGGCCCTCTGTTGGGGGCTGAAGTTCGCTCTGTAAGATTCATGTATAAATAACTAAGTTGCGCACAAACTTTGTGATATGATCCACATTGTGGATAAGATTCGTAACAGATATTATGTGTGCAGATGCACTCCCAAATTCAGCTGTGTAGGAGTCAGTAAGTTAGTACGTTTACAAAAAACCCCCCGTTTCACAAACTGAATCACAGAATTGAAATCAGACATTTACAAATTCGACCATTTGCATTAATAATAGTAATAATGATGATTTTTTAAAAAAGCTTTAAATGGTCATGGGACAGATATCCAACGCACTGCAGTGATCTCCACTGCACCTCCCCTCACACAGTAATGCAGTGATTCTAATATTTCCCAGGTGAACCACGCCTTTGACGCACAGCTGTTGGTTGAAAACTTAAATAATGCAGTATGTGAATGTTGACAACAGCAACAACTATCTGCAAAGTTTTGTCCATACAGTATTGTAGCAGATGCACACTGAAACTCCAGGGAGATTATAGAAAATAGGACACTATAGAAAGTGTCATAGAACTGAATGTTCTCTTCATGCAGAGCTGTTTGGCTGTTAAAATATCTAAACTGCTTCACTCGTTTTAGTAGAACTGAAATTGCCATCTTAAGGGTGTTTGTCTTCTCCAACCCATCAAGGTATAGCTGACATTCAAGTCTGTCCAGACTGCTGGAATAAATGTAGTGAGAACTTTGAAGTATGTAAGCTTATCGAGAGAGAAACAAAAACAGAGTTGAATTCCTTGTATGTGTTCACGTTCTTGGCCATTGAAGATGATTCTGGTGAAACACCAAGTCGCTGCCATTACAGAAGACACTCAGATATTGATGTACCTTCAGAGAGGCTACAGTTTCTGAAATGTGGATTCTTCACACACATCTGCAGCCGAGCGGCACAAGAGTTATGTTATTGTTTTTACAAAACAATGTGATTTCTCAGTGAAGTTGACCTTTGACATTTTGTGTTTATCATTCATCCAATGAGACATTTGTGTGAAATTTTGTTATAATTAGCAGATAAATTCTTGACCAAAAAAATGTTTTTTGAGGTCACAGTGAGCTTGACTTTTGACCTTTTACCATCGAATTTTAATCAGTTCATCAGTCCCAGCTGTAACAAAATTTCCTCCAAGCGTTCCTGATCGATCGCATTAATGAAAAAGAGACTGACCTATGGATGAAAACACAATGCCTACAGCTACAGTTGTCAATGGCTTGGAGTCATAATAAAAAACCTATACCTTTATCATCTTTATTTCTTGATGCAAACTTTTGTTCTTGAATAATTGCTAATTGTTTTGTTCTTACCAAGGAATGCGATTGTGACAAGAAATGTTTGAATAAGGACTGAACCACTTTCCTGTGTGATTGGCAGGTCATTAATTAACTAGTTCAGAGTTGCAAAAATAGATTTGTTGCCCTCTGTATAGTGTTGAGCAATGCAAAGACTACTACGAGATTAGCCAGTCCGTTTGACAGAATTTTTCAACATAAAATTAGTGAGGAAGAAAAGAGACTATTTATATTCAGCACACGTTTTAGCTCGGACTAGAGCAAAACAAACTGGCCTAGAATACATGATATAGTGCAGGATGTGGCAACTCCATTTTTGAAATTGTGCAACAAGTGAACTTTTCTGAATTAATTGAGAATTGGCAGTGATACTCTATTTGTTTCCTAAACATATTCTTACTGCTGTAGCTGTAGCTTTAGGCAGATTGTGTAATGTATAACAGCTTGTTGGCTTGTTGACCAGTCCTTCTTCTGTTCTCACACACACACACACACACACACACATATAACAAACCCAGGCATCTGCAGTGAATTACTGATCTTATTTTGCCATTCATGGGGTTGTTGTGCTGAATCTATTTGGTGCACATACATAAGTCGGTAATTTCTCAGGTTTAATGATTCTTGGTGAGCGTTACACACAAACAAAAATTTCTGTTCACTCATATTTTAAGTGCCATGTCAGGGCTGGTCTGTCAGACATACTCTAGTTTACATACACATCATTTTTATCTATAGGAATTCTGTTTCATTTATCACTGAAAACTATGATTCACATCTTGTGCGAGCATCTTTGTCATGCGTTTGGACTTTTGCAATTCTTATATGGCCTGCATGATTGCGTTTGCAGCTAATAGACGACATATTTGAGAAGAGCTTGAATCTTTGTAGCGGTTTTTAACAAAGATATTATAGCTGTATACATGGATAGGCAAGCCTGGACAATTATATATGTAACTTTACTTTGCGTCGAGAGTCACATCCCATCTCCTCTGTTGAATAGTTCTCAAAGTATTTATTGTACTGAAGTGTAGCACATTTTAAAATGAAACTGCACGACTTGACCTTTCCAATAATACCCGTTGCTTGACTGTGACAAGTGTCGGTGAGAAAAAAGAAAACATTTTACATCAAATTTAATCATTGTCACAACCTGCATACAGATTTGCGTCCATCTCCACGTCATTACTTTTCTTTGAATTACTCATGGACTCATACATGTGTTACTATCCAGATATGTTAATATTTCTGCAGCCACTTCATAGATATGTTAATATCTATTCAATGATATGTTAATATAATAAAAAAAGGAGTTGAACTGGAGTATTATATAATTATATATAGACAGATCAAACTTCGGCAAAGTAATATCTTTACTAATTTCTTCACTCCTTTTCAAACTCCTGCTTCTTAGATAAATAAGTCACGAAGACCCAGTCGTTTCTTAATTTAGGCCTACCGGCAAACATTTGCCTGGTTTTCCACCTCTGCAAGCGCTGTATGTTAATAATTCACTGAATAAAATAATGACATTCATTTCCATTAGGCACTAAGCATTTTCCCAATGTCTAAGTCATACAGTATCCCACATCCATCATGGTTCTGGTATTTCCTCATTCCAGACCTTCCTTCATACACAACTGTGAGAAGTTGTCTCTATTGCCAGCATTTAACAATGAGATACATGTATTTAATAATACTAAATATTTATTTTCCATTGGTATAAAGGCTAATTTAAAAAAAAAAAAATCTGACATTTTATCTTGTTAAAGGACAGCAGATAGATGGGTCGCTAACAGAAAAAGCAAGATACAGCATGTTTTGCACACCTTTATAATGACCAAAACAAGAGCTTAAAAGTAAAATTACTGGAAATATATAGGATTGATAAACTTTAATAAAATGAAAATTTGTCACTGTGGCATGTGCAAAAGCAAATGAGTTGCTTGAACTTGGCAAGGTAAATACTCTGGCTCTGTACACCTTGTGGTAACACTTAAAACTATGGGTTCCTCTACGATAAATAAATCCTAAAGAAATACTTGTCTCAGATTTTGCTCAGAAAGGAACTGTGGAAGTCAAGACAAATTCTGAAAGCCCAAAAAAGCTTTCAGCTAAAAACTCCATGACTATCAGGCAAAAAAGTAAAGTCGACCCCCATGCGACTGCAAAAGGAGCTGCGGGAGGTTTTAGCTGACACAGCAAGGATGGTGCATTGTTCCACTGTGTAGCATTGCTTGCACAAACAGGCGTTGCATGGGCGAGTTGTCAGAAAGCAACCTTATCTGCAACCTTATTACAGAAGTCAACGTGGGAAGTAGAAGAGGCAATCAATCAAGTAAATCAATTATTGACATTATGACTTTGTAACAAGTCCAGTTTTACTCGATGCTGATATGCCTGATAAATTAATTCTTTCACACGGGCAGTCGGCCTAATCTTAATGCTCTGGAGTCGCCTGAACTTTTGTGTAAAATCAGCTCAATGTTGGAGGAATAAAAGCAGTCATGGATGCTGACGAGAAATAAAATCTTTCCTCATCATGTGGGCACACTGGGAGTGCCCATATGCAGAGAGAAAGTTAACAGCAGAAAATCACACACCTAAGCTGGAAACTTTTCAGACACAGCAGTCCATTACACATATGTTAGCTACTGTTATGCCAAATGTCCAAGCTATTTAATTTGGTATGCTGCTTGTTAGGAAATGTTACTTAATTGTTGCTGAGGGGAAATGTGGCAATTTGTTGGGATATACATTTTAGATTATGTATGCAAAACAACACAGCCAGCTGCTAGACACGGGGGTGGAAATATTCTGTAGGTAGATTTCAGGCGTACTGTGCACAAGACAGCCTAAAAATAACTCAGAACTTGAAGTGATCTGCTGGGAAGAGTGGGTGAAAATTCCTAAATGAGGAATGGAATGAGTCTTGGTTGGCTGTGAAAACCATCTGAAAGCAGTGATATCGGGCAAAGTGTTGTACTGACTGATGCCCAAATTTATGCATATGCCACAATTACTGTGTGTTTTTTTTTTCATATTAATTGATATTTATTTCATCAAAAAAAAATATACAGAAAAAAATACATGGAAATATAATCAAATTCCGCAATTCTTGACACTATGATGATCAGGACAGGCAGAAGATACAGAAAGAGCTGCTGCTGCTCATCTTACAGTGTCAGGGTGTAGTGGAAATCAAATTAATTTTCCACCCAGGATTGCCATATCACTAGCCAGACAAGAATGATGTATTGCACTTGATATTCATTTTCCATCATCTTTGGCAATCTTTGCACTTTTTGGCAGGCTAATAGAGGTCTTTTAAGAGTGGGGACATCATCCATTTCTAATTCTCAAGATAACCACTCGTGTCACATAATGAATATCTGTGTGACTGCAGGAATGTGTTTCCTTTGGGAAAGAAACCAACTTTTACTATTTATAGGCCAGTGTTTGATTGGGCTGTGCTGAAATTGTTTCACATCTGTGACAAAGTGCTGCAGTATAATAATAATTATCATCCAATTGCTGTGTCTGACACTGTTATATTCTCCTAAAAGTAATTAAAAGGCACAGGATGTAATTCCTGGCATGCAAAACCAGTACTGGCATCAGGTTAACAGCATTTTGATGAAAAACCGGATGTTTTTTTATGGAATACAGTTGTGAATAAAAGTTTCCATACACTTGTAAAGGCTATATGTATCCTAGCAGCGTTGAGTTTCCAACGACTGATTGCATGTTCTCCCTGTGCATGTATGGGTTTTCTCTGGGTATTCTGGCTTCCTCTCGCAGTCCAATAACATGTTCAGGTTAATTGGTAACTCTAAATTGTCCATAGGTGTTAATGCAAGTGCGATTGTTTGTCTCTATATGTAGCCCTGTGATAGACTGGCGACCTGTCCAGGGTGTCCTCTGCCTTCACCTTAAGTCAGATGTGATAGACTCCAGTCTCCCGTGACCCTAATGAGGATTAAGTGGTGTAAAGGTAATGAATGGATGGATGGACGGATGGATCTTTGCTGCTCTCTGCTTTCACCAGAGTGTGTAAATTATTGAACCAGGAGATTTTATCAAGTGTAAGGAAACTTTCGTTCATGACTGCATGTGGTAAATTTCATTTTCAATTCCGCTGGGAAAAGTCTGAGACTACTTATAAGAAATGTGTAGAGCACAACACATTTTACATAAAATTAATGGTAGTAAGCTTTTCAAATCTAACAAGAACACCATGAAAAGGTGAATAAATGTAATGAAAAACAAGAAATAAGAGAATGCTGTGTCCAAAAGTCATCTAATACTTTTTCAGAAAATAAAAAGGCGCTGAGGGATCATAAGCAAAGGTGATATCAGGACAAAATAAACAGATGGTCCCCTCCCTGATACAGCCTCAAGAGAGGCAGTGACAGACATATCCCCACCAGTGAGAGCACACAGCCTTACACTGTGCAAACAGACAGAATGCGTGCCCCGATGTGATACTCCCACTGGGAGGATATGTAAAGCCATGCTCATAAACAGCGTTAGGCTTGATTGACAAATACACTGCAGCAATTAACACTCATTTCCTCACTCAGCTCTGTAATGCCGGTTGGTTCAATATTTGTAGAAAGCCATGTAACTTTGAGGAAAACAAAAGGAGAGGATTAGTTTGAGGTTGGTCCTTGTGACTCCTGTATGTCTCTCTCTGTGTGTGTACATCTCTGTTTACGTACGTACATGCATACTTGCCGATGTACATACATACTGTGCATATGCAACCAAATTCAGGGGCTGTGTGCAAATTTAAACGGTTGACCATGCTTAAAAAAGGTGATGGCATTCTTGTATTTGGTGGACTGGCACAACAGGGTTGCCTCTACGATTCTAAGTATTCAACAGCAGTAATGATCATTGTGAAGCAGATTGTTCTTATTTCCTGACTATTTGTTCGCATAGGAAGATGGCAATGTCTTTTCAAGATTCAAAAGTTTATATTTGTCACATGCTCATACAGCATGTGCAGTGAAATGCAAGGTTTCTCAAGGCTGTGCAATAACAGTAACACATTATAAATAGGACAACTCAATAAAATAAACAGAAAAATTAGAGAAAGTCACAATGTTGATCTTTGTCAAGTGTTGTGTTTTCATGTGTTTGAATTAATAGTCAAAATGAATGTTTATACTAGACCAGGGTAAAAAAAAAAAAAAAAACATTAGTGATAGACACTTAACAGAAATAAGGCAATTGTTTGATAGAATGATCAGTAGTTTCTCTAAATGCTTCAGATGCAGACCTTCATGAAAAACATAACAATAATGCAAAGTTCACTTGCGTGAACAAGCTCCAAGTGTGCTATCTCCCTTGTTTGCAAACAGCTCATATCTAGATACAGAGCTCCTTTGCCCTCCATCGCTGGTAATGTGGCTTCAGGTGTCTGGTGGTGCACAAGTCCACGGGTGCCTGGGCCTCTCTTCGCCTCCATCTATGCCCTTGGACTTCCCCTGGTGGAGGTTGTGGTTTTTCAGGGGCTGGTGCGTGCCCTTGTGAGATAGGCTTTGTAAACACCCACAACCCTGTGCCCCTGTGGGCTGACAGATCTGATGTCAGGTGTGGACGGGGGTCGGCGCTGTCTAGTAACATCCGGTCCAGGCCTGCTACTTTTAACCCTCGGAGCCATAGCCTCTGTGCAGCTTCACCTTGGTCAACCTCAGTGCGTTAGGTTGAGAAAATTCCTTTATCCCTATTGATTTTAATTCATGTGTGTAAATGTTTCTATTTGTGTCTGTTTTTCAATGCTGAGTCTACTTAAATTACAACCTGCATGCCTTGGTAGATGCACTAAAGTGATTAAATTCAAAACAAACCTTTCTTCTGCCTGCCTTTATCGACACTAGCCATTAAAATTTTTCAATAATTATCAATACTGACTGAATAAAATAAACATTATCTGACTACCTTGAACAACAGGATAAAATCTTAAAATTTATAGTAGGCTGGTTACATTTTAAATAAACATTTTTTCTCTTCATCTTTATTGAAAATGGACAATTGATTTTTAGCAGAAATTATAGATATCGACTGAAATAAAACATTTTGTCATGATATATTTTCAAACTATATCCTCCAGCCCTACGAGGAAGTAAGGTTTTAGGAAATAAACATTTAATTCTATTTGTTTTGTATATCCATTAAAGTTCCAATTTGGAGGTAAAAATGTTCAAATCCTTGAAATAAAGAATCAACAATGTTTTCTCAGCAAGTGTCCTACAGCAGAGCTTTCATTATATTCTTTTTTCTTATGAGTCAGGCTGCACGTGACAATTGGCAGGTGTTGTAAGTGTTGTAAGGAGGCAGGACATTAAAAAAAAAAAAAAAAACTTCATGCATATTCAGTAGGCATTCCTTTAACAAAAAAAGTAACAAAAGACATTCAGCAGGTGGTAGATGATGCCTCTTTGTGTCCTACTTCGCTGTGCTTTAGGAGGGAGTTTTCAGCACATTTGGAGATTTTTATAGAACAGAGCTTCTCTTTGTCCTCCTCTCCTGTCAGATATGATGTGAAAGCATGACCTACATCCTTTTTTATTCATATTGTACTTTTTCAGATCGTCTTTTCCAACCTTAATTACAAGATGATTTACGACAGTTGTCAGTCAGATTGTATTTAGACAATCTTTAAACTCTATCCAACGCCCAACTGCCCAATGCAATTTTACTTGAGCCATGCTACATTCGTACTGAGTAGTTTAAATATTTGTAGATCAGATTAAAAAGATTTAAGGGCGCTCGGTTAGCTCAACTGGTAAAACATAAACAGGGGCTATAGTCCCCGACGCAGAGTTTGCTGCATGTCCTTCCCTCACTCTTCTCCCCATGTTCCCCGTCTCTCGCTACTTTCATCTATAATAAAGGCTAAAAAAGCCCAAAAAACAAACAAACAAACAAAAAAGATTTAAATGAAAACTTTGTTCAGTATCTCGTAATGATGAAAATTGTCTTGGGTCAACAACATCAAAACATACACCCACGAAAAGCTCAACTTAAAATTGCATTAGGACACAAACAATTCCATTTAATACAACAAATAAGGGCAAGTGTGCAAAGCTGCATTACAAAAATTGTGATATTCTATTTGGCCTTGTTTAAAATGGATGTTGCAGTGGGAATGAAAGAGTTTTTGTTAGCTCTCTTTTTGGCCGAAGGTGCTTTGAAGCAGCTGCCTGATGGGAGTCACTGAAAGGAGTGGTGAAGGGGATGTAAAGGGTCCTCAGTGATGGCATCTGCCTTTCTTTTTACTGCATGACTGTGAAGGTCTGAGAGTTGGGTTTGAGTGGTGATTTCGGTTGCTTGCTTAATGATTCTTGTGAGATTTTTTTACATGCTTTTCACTTTGAGGAAGTTGTGACAGGATGCAATTTTGAATGTGAGGATTGATTTTACAAGTGACCAGTTTACTGCTGTTGAAGTGTCCTATCTGACCTTTCAGCCTCCTCAGGAGAAACATGAGCTGTTCACTCTGACATGTTGGAGTGTCTCTTTGAAAAGATTTTTCTTCTACAAAACAAGTGTTGCAGTGGCTCGTTGTCCTTGGAGGTGGTGAAAAAATGGGTTTCCTGTCGTAAAAGCAGATGAAAATTCCATCAGAAAATTCTTGACGTGAGTTTGGAGAGAAAAGGCGCCCTGACACTGTATCCAGAAGACATAGGGATCCTCCGTTCATCACTTTGCCTTAAAGGCAAACTGGAGCAGGTCCAGACTCTCGCCTACCACAATGTTAAGTTCCCTCGCTGCCAGTTTGCTTGCCCTTTTGATATTTACCACGATACAAAGCCTGGCTACAGTTGATTTTAATGTTTGTCTAATGTCTTTGTCAAAACACATGAATGTAAATCCATCTAAGCTCATCATATTCACCATAAGCATGTTTGTCTCTGTATATTCCAGAGTCAATTTTGATCAATGCAGAGAGTTCGTCCCTGGTGTTTTGTATGTAGCACATTTGAGCAAGTAAAAACAGACAGCAGCATCTTACTTATCTCGTCATCCTCTCATTCCTCTTCTTGATCCTCTTTTTTCTTCAATATCCTAAAGGAATCCAATAGGTCAACATACCTGGATTTGCGATGCCTAAGACAGTTGCTGAACACATAGCAAAGTCCAGAGAAGTGATGTCCGATGTTTTGTATGTGAGTGAATAATTGACAACTCCGTGGTAGAATCAGAAATGTCGTCAGGCAGAAGCATCGAATCTAGGTTGATGTCAACAATGAAACCAAATTGAAAGCAAACGTTACATTATTATTGATGTTAAGCGCTGGATTTTCAACCCTGACAGACCTTGAATCAATACTAACTCAACCATCATCTAACAAGTCGATCTAAGCTCCAAATTAGCTGATTAAATCTTGTTACAATGTTACTGAATGAAACCGATTTAACCACCATCTAAAAGGCAGCAAGCATAAAAATAATACCTGATTTAAAACTGAAATGTTTAAATATTTCATTATATTTTTTTAAAACAAGTCTCGTGGGTTTTTGTCTAAAATACATCCAAGCATCCCAGCTTATTTGATATTAAGAAAAAAACATTCCTAGAATAGTGTACTGTATATAAAGTGTTCCAAACCTGTAAAAAACATACTACATACTGAATCATTTATTGTCAGACTTGGACTCTTGCATGCAGAAAGCGGATATTTATTTTTAAGTCAATTTCTGTATATAAATCGTTCCTTTACATTAATCATGTTTTGAATTTTTGAAAGAGAACGTGTGCAAATATTTTTTAAAGGACAATCAATAACAAGGCATAACCACCGCATCGTACAGGTCATGAAGGTGTACAGAAGAGCATGCAGTACAATGCATTTGTGTAGAAGTTTTAGGTACCATCTGATCAGTCCCAAACTACCCAAATTGTAATTGTCAAGAACAATTACAGTCAAATTAAGGTTAAAAAGTAACACAATTTATTTATATGAAATTAAACAAACAAAAACCTTCTTCCTTGTCTCCAGCAGACAAAATAACTAAATAGGTTAAATCTAATCATCCAATAAAATAAAATGTCACTGATTGCAGGAAAATGCAAACAAACATACCTGTCCAACTGGTACCCCAAATCCAGCCAGCTGGAGAACTTCCTCATGCTGATTCATGTCTCCTTTGATCTGCCATGACAAAGCATTCCTGGAATTGTGTGTTTATGTTGTTTTCCCTCAGGATATTCATGGTGTGGACCTCTCGACATAATTTGTATTTTCGTTTTTTTTTGTAGTGTGTATATAGGAGTGCAGGTCACTTTAAAATGATGTGGAAGTAAAATAATTTGCTTCCATATCCTTCCAAAATATTCAGCTTTAGGCTACATAATGGACCTATTGTTTCATTTGAGTTACTATGGTAATTGCTTTGATGCTACATGTTTTTTTTAATATTAAATAAACAACAGTCTACTAACTTGTATGCACATAATTCTGACCCCTTTGCTCTCCAGACTGTGGTCAGGTGCATCCACTTTACCTGAATTTTCCTTGAGTTTTGAACTTGATTAAAATCCGCTTGTGACAAATTGAATTGACTGGATATAGTTTAGAAAGGCACTCTACTGTGTATGTTTCTTACAATTCACATTGCAAGCCATGATAAAATGTAAGCCATGAATGCAGGCTGTAGACCTCAATAATAAGATTGTGATGAGGCATAGTCAGACCAAGGTTATAAAAGCATTTAAAGCTTTGTGTTCCCTTGAGCACATTCATTGTGTACATTTGAAACCAGGAGATTTACCAGGGTTGGCTTTCAAGCTAACTAACAGCACATGGAGGCCTTGGTCAGGGACGTGACCAAGAACCCAATGGTCATTTAACAGAGCTTCTAACATCATTTACAGAGCCAAAGAGCCTGATGTAACACTTCATCATTTAGGTCTTTATGGTAGAGCAGCTACACAGAAGCCATTCTTAGGTAAAGGACTCATGAGAACTACCCTGAGGTCTGACAAACATTGGAGTATCCTGTCATATGGGACCAAAAGTTTAACCCAAGGCCAGAACATCTACGGTCTGTGTCTGACAAACTGTGGCGGTGGTTCAACTTTCAGTGCAACAATGACCTGTATTCAGTACAATGCTGGGGAGGCTTCAGCACAAGTCTCTGACCGTCCTTGAATGGCCAAGACACAGTCCCATCTAACGTGACTATGTTTGAGAGGATCTGCCGGAAAGAAATTCTCAGAATTCAGGTGTGCAAAGAGCTGAAGTCTTTGAACTAGCTGCCAAAGCTGCTTCAACTAAATACCGAAATAAGAGTTGGAAAGTTAGACTGTTGCCAAAACATCAGCTTCCAGTTCTATCAGTTTATAATTCAATCTACAACATATAAAAGTGTGCAAACATAGACAGTAGCAGAAATAAAAGACCTGTAAAAGTAAATGCAACACAATTAACACAAGCAGGAACCAAAAAAAAAAAAAATCAATACAACCACTCAGAGAGCGCAGTACTCTGCCAAGGCTGCTCGGTCGTTGTATGATTTCCGACGGGTAAGTCCGCAACGGTGGATTTTGTTGTAGGATCACAATCATGTGATCGTCGGCAGGCAGCTTACATAACGTTCACTTGTTGTTATAGTTACAGTGACTCTGTGCTGCTGTCTCACAATGACAGAGAAATCTTTAACAAATCCATGCATCCAGACTATAAGCTGCATCACTGCCAGAATCTAATCAGGTGGTCCTTGTGTCACTTCTGACCTTCCCTGAAAATTTCATCTAAATCCGTCTGTTTTTGAGTAATGTTGCGCACAGACATACTAACAGGAGAACAAATGTATGCTGATCGTCACATAACTCCACCACGTTCCTTGACTTAGTAACAAATATGAGCTAACTACACTACAGTAGTCAGTCTCTCATAAGACTGCAGACAGCAGGAAACAGGAATGATATCCACAGACCTACTGTCTTGCACAGATATGAATCTGATGAGCTCCGAAGCCTCCAACTACTCTGCAGCATTCAGGTTAGCTCATACAAGGGATGTTGAGGTCAGTGAGTCTGTGCAATCAATGATTTGTACTGATAGCAAAACAATACCAAAAACCTAAAATATCAAGAAAACTAAAGGAATAATAGATAATAGAGTATGGGATCTAACTTTTTTTTATCAATTAAAAAGAAAAACAAAAAAATTCCGCAATGTCTGTGCAAGGGAGTTGATGTGAAAAGGCCATAAAACAACAACAACAAAAAATATTAGTGGGTTTATGCAGTTTATATCCTAAGAAAACTGCACAAACCTTTCATTAAGATCAGATCTTTTTCTTCATGTCTCTCCACTTTCACATGCCACACTGTTACTATAAACTGTTGACTCCATGCAGGGAAAAGCACAAGCATTACTTTAATCATCCACTGTCAGACTTTCTGCAGGAATTCAGTTGATCATTTATAGCTGATGTTGTACATCTGTACACTTGTGAATGCCTGAGCTTCAGCAGCTTGTAGTACCGTGAGTTAAAGTTTCCAGTGTGTGCTCAGATATAAATATGTCTGCCACATTAGTATGTTTGCTAAAAAGATAAAGCCAATTTAAACAGTTGTCTTCCCCCTAAATGCCTCATCAAACTCCCATGATGAAAGAAGTTTGTTTGTCACAAAACAGGCAGGCTCACTGGATGTAGACTGCAGATATTAGCTTGCTATTGGCCATATAGAGAATGATCTGGCCAGTCACAATATGCAAATATGGAAACTTATATTTCAGAGTGTGATGTATTTATCTAATCTATCACTCTTTAAATCCTTTGAGCAAGTTGGCATGTCAGTCGGCGAGATCCTTCACCAAGCTGGTTTCCTCGGTCTGTAGAGGTAACACATCTTTAACAGATGGACCTTGTGGTGTTTGCAGACTTGCTCTGACTGTCAGCTGAAAGAGCAACATTGCCATATTTTGCTTTGGGCATCTACTTTGTGTTCACGGGCGCCTCTTGTTTTTGTCACCATGAAAGCGGCAGTGTGCTTACATGAGAAGAAAAAAGCAGTTGGCATGCCCACTACTCCTTCAGGATGTAGAAACAGAGCATGGTGTGCACACTGTGTTATTGCACATGGAGGCCACTCACAGAAATTACAGCTTCTTCTGTACTCATAAAAAAGTGTAGTTACTAATTGCAAGGTATTGCAATACTTTTCTACTATCGGTAGACCGTGCAACACTAACAGCAAGCCTCAAGGGGAAAAAATGCATCAGTCAGTCACCACCTGCACTGTGTAAAATTAAACCCACGGCAAGTCGGTTTGTAACACTATTTGAGGCTGTATACACTCCGGTTTCTATGACAGGCAATTAGTCTGGAGACATAAAAGCAGAGAAGACAGGAGGAAGTGAGAGCTTTTGTCATGTTCAACTTTAGAGTGTGAGCATATGGCTTTGTCATATGTGTATGAGGCACTATGCATTGCTGTAGACACTAAGAGAAATTAGTCAGTCTCTCATTTTTGAGGTGCGATGACCCAAACCACAGACAGAGAGTTTGCTTGTCTGGTTTCCATCCTCTCAGCGTGCAGTGCTGACAGGTGCCTCTCCTTCCCTGCCATCGCCTGGTCAACTGGTGGTTTCTCGTGTCAGCTCCGCGGCAGGCTTTCGCAGGGGGGACGTGCACACCCGTCGTCGCCACAGTCGCTGTTTAAAAGATGGATGATGGAATGGACACTGTGTGGTGAGCAGTGCAGTGGTTGGAACCTACCTGCCAAGTAACTTCAAAAACCAGAAGAGTCACTGCTGTCTTAAAAGTAAAGTATGCTCATACTAAATATTGATTTAGATATCCGCTCTGTTTTTTTTATGCAGGTAAATGATAAATGCAAAGTAGGGAAATTATTATTTATGAATGCATTCTCACTTTATAGTACTTTATTCAACATTTGCACAGTGCTGTACATAAATAGAAAAATGTTCATTTGCAGCTGGATATGCACAGGTTTGGTGACTAATACAAGGAGCCACAACTAAAATAACAGTAGTTTTTTTGTCCATTTTTTTTGTTTTGTTTTTGTAGCCTGCACTACTGTGAAATGAGCGACCGACACACCTTCAATCCATCATACAGCAGAGGATAATCATGTAGAAATGGGTGCATGTGCAGATGGAAAGTGTGTAGAGGTTGAACGGGTCATACCAGTCATCTGTTAGTGGCTCTGTATGAAAGTTTGCTTTATGGCTGGAAACCACAGAGAGGAAAAGCAAATTCTGCTTATCTGATCTGATTGTTTGCTGTTGTGTGTATGGATTGTTCCACAGCACTGCTACCAATTACTTACAGGCTTGTTAGCTGGCATCCCAGCTGCTATGCTCACCTCCCCTCCAGACATACTGGGATGCTTATAGCTTCAACAGAAATGTAGGCTATTATCTGCTCTTATGTTATCAGACATCCACTGGTATGCTTCTAGGGCCAACACCCTGAAGCGCATTGGTGCTGTTAGCTGAATTGTTAGTTTACCTTGAAATAATAAGGAAATTGTTTTATGGACAGCTGGTGTGTGTGTGTGTGTCCCTTCTGCAAGCTTTGGAAAACAAAGTAATGCTAACAGCACAGCTATAGGGGGCCAAATGTCTGTGGGATTGGTTGTGGCACTGACAGTTTTTTCTCTCTTCACTCCTGATTTTATTTTGTTAATTAGCTGTGTCTTTTACAGTTTGCAGCTCAGCTCAGAAAGGCCAAAACTCAAAGCATATTTTTCAACATTAGTGTAGTCTGACAATGATGAAATGCACTCATGTTATTATGTTTTCCATTAGTTATCAGCTGCAGCAGGGTGGCTGGTAACTAATGTGGTGACCTTGTGAGTCTGATACTAACAAACAAACAAAAAACATTGTATTTATTCTATTAAGTGCCATGATAGCTAACACAGACAACCAAACAGAGCCACTTTCTTATTAAAGACAATCCACCGTTTTACCTCATCTTCATAGTTTTACAGGTCAAATGTAATTTTGTGACTGTCCCTACACTTTCAGCTCTATTAAGCAATATCTTTTGACCTAAACAGAAACTCAAATGATTGCGTAAAGGGCCAAACCCACAGTGAAATAATACACAACCATGGAGCTCAAAGCAGCTTTTGACCACTCACAGCTTATTGTTGGTTATTCAGCCCACACACGGACTGTATAGTTGGCTCCCAGCAGCTCTCATCATCCAACTATGAGCTTGATTCCTCGTGTGTCTTTCTGCAAAGCATTCTTGTTACTGGCAGATTCCAACTCATGATTTGATAAACTTATTATGTCCTAAATTGTATACTGCTTCCCCTGCATCAGCTTCCTTAAGCAAACAGATCTGTCACAATGAGAATTGCTGAAGGCGCTGCGTTCCTAATGACTACAACTACATGGAAGTGCTGGAAGGCAGAGTTTCTCAAATGTGAATTTTTAAAATAGGAAAATACTTGAAAATGTGTTTGTAAACACTAAGCTGCATATATTTTCATTGCAACATTGCATTTTAAAAAAATATGTAGAGTGCATGGCTACCTGTGCTTTCTTTTGAATGTTACTGGAATAGATTTAAGCTGAGAAGATGTATGATCAACAGCAATATGCACTTACTAGCTGGCAGGTTTTTATTTTGGGTTAGCAAACTTAATACCAATAACACTGAAATATGAAGAAAAAAAGTTACTTTTGTAAGTTACTTTTTTGCAGCAAAACAAACCACAAAAAAACCAACAAAGGCAACTAAGCAACTATGTTGCTATCTCAATGGGCACACTCCTCCTAATTCCATCTCTATTTAACTCAACATACAAGAGTAAAAAGAGCGCACAATGTGCTCTAAAACTAATAAAACAAAAGGGATTAGACACTGATTAGCTGAGCTGCCAGTCAAGAGCTCACACAAGAGAGGCCTCCCGCGTTAGTTTCACTATTGACTGTGTGAGAGGAATGTATCAAGTAGTTTTACCAAATTGCCAGTTCCTCTTTATTATCGATAATTTATGTTTTAGACTCCACTATCTAGTCTGACAGACACCATTGGCACACTGCAAGAAAAGGGGGTAGGCTAAAATGTGCACTGGCAGCAGTAATAACAAACATTGGGCTTTGAACTTGCATTTTCTTGTTTTTTTTTCTTTTTCATGGCCAGTTGGTGTTAGCCCAACAAGATGTGAACACAACACTGTGGTATTGACACCACCAATTTACACTAGTGAACAGCTTAGCGAAAAGCTTTCTATTTATGAATCTAGCGTACATAGAATAAATATTATTTGATGGTGTGTTTTTGTGCACCTGACAAATAAGTCCAATATTTACTCTGCTTATCTCATGTTTGGATGCATGATATTGGACTGTTGAAGATATCCAAAATACTGCTATTTCCTCCTTAATTTGATTGAGTAATTGTAAAGCACATTGTGTATTGAAATTAACATACTAGTATTATGTTTTCTCTAATCATGATGGTCCACTAGCATGTGTAGATATAAAATACAATACTTCTCAAATGTCCACAAAGAAACATAAATGCTACTTCATACATTTTTAGCCAGACTGGCATTTTCTGCCTGTCCAAGTTAGTTTTGGCTAAGTGCTGATATTAAATTTTAAAGTTGGCTAATACCAGTCATCATCATGCAACCCCAATCTCTGGTTTTATTTTTCCAGTTGGAAGAACGTTTTGCTCTTTAGCTGACAAATCATATCAATTGATTTCATTTGTCTTTTGCTGTTCTTTGCTGAGCAGGTAATGTGAAACTGCCTGCTTGGAATAAACACCCACCTGTTGTTGGAAATAACTAAGTTATTAAATTACCATGTAATCAACATGGTAAGTCACAACAACTCCAGATGTTGTGTTAACAAAGAGCATTACTGCACTTACCTATGTGGGAAAGATTTCAGTCTCCTCTTCTTTTCACCACACCCATCATTGCAAGGCGCTCTTGCAGTAGTTCAGATTGTGTTGCCTTTCACACTCTGGAGACACACTGTGCTATTTTAGACTAAAACAAACACTATCTCACTGAAAACACTCACTGTTCCATCATGAGTTACCTTCACTACTTCAGTTACATTTTGCTAACAGAGCAGGTATCCAGGGTTTCTCCTGGCCCAGAATGGGCCTTTGGGGGATGACAATAAGCACGATTGGTCCACTAAAAGTAAACACAATGAGTCTGTGTTCGCTTAATTGAAAGATATCTATGAATTTTGCAGTTATTTCTGACTGTTTTAGTAACGAAAATATTGAATTTGCTTGAGTATATGCAACTTAAATAATAAATCTGATATATATATATATATATATATATATATATATATATATATATATATATATATATATATATATATATATATATATATATATATATATATATTTTTTTTTTTTTTTTTTTTTTTTTTTTTTTTAATTTATTTATTTATTTTTTTAATTTTCACTTGTTCTCCTTTTAGTGCTGGTGACTTTCCTTTTGGCCCAGGCTCAAACCTCTTTGGGAAGATGCCAAAAATTCATCTATGCAACAGAAATTCTGGTATTTTAGTTTCAGACATTAAACTTCCTGAAAATATTGTGTGAAAGCATGCTGCGACGGTCTTGTGAGTGTAACTCCTTACGCAAAACACAGTTGAAGTGAGTGTGTGGAGACACTCTTCTTTAAACAGAAGCTTCAAAAGTCTGAGACGGAGCGAGTTCAGCAGCTGGGAGAGCAGCAGGTGTGCCAGCTGTCAATCACAGCTGTCAATCAGCAGCCCCACAACAGACATCAAAGTTTTGAAATGTTATTAATGGAGCAATAATTTGTAAAATGACCACCAGCAAACGTATTATATGGCTCAGAATTAGCAATTAAGACCATATCAACTCATTGCAAAACAATAAAGACTTATTTAGTTTCATGTTACTAGACTGACATTGATGCTTTTTTGGAGCAAACATCTAGAGCTGCTAATGGCTTTGTACTTTAAACTACTCCTGCACTGGCTTCAGCCTCAAGCTATGGTAGTTGCTCCTTAATATGTTCAAATGAAAGCCTCTATTGAATTCGACCTCAGAGTGGGTCCATTTTCTTCGTCCATAAAATACAAAAGAGAAATTCATAAGGTCAGCTCAGTCGATTAGCTTTAGTATTAAATGCTAAATGCCCACAGTCATTTTCAACAATTCTTCTTTTATAAAATAGCTACTGACACAGTGTCAAGGCAAGAGTACATCCCACTGAAAGAAAGCTTTCTTTTGCAGAAGAATGACAGTATTTGTAGTTTGTTTATGCTTGTCCCATTCCTTATGACCACAGCTGGTTTATGTAACCACTGAAAGTGTTATATATGACATTCAGAACCACCGGGTGTAGTTTGAGCGGGAAGCCGCAGCATCTCAGGCCAAAACAAGCAGACACATTGCCAGAAATAATGACCATGATCTGTCAGTTTTGTTTATACAACACGCGACATTTGAACATTTTTTGATGAAAATTGGAGTGTGGATTTTGAAAGAGTACAACAGACAGAGCAATGTGCTTTCATGCATGAGATATATTTTTGATATTGGTAAATGACAAAGAAGTGATGCTATATTTAAGACAGAACATAAAAATTAATATCAGTAGTGCAGTATCCGGAAACACCCATGTATCTATCTATTAGTTATACCTGCTTTATCTCATAGAGAACACCGATATTGGGCAAAAGGCAGCGTACACTCTGTACAGGTCACCAGTCCATCTCGAGGACCAGCAGAGAGAAACAGACAACCATGCACACTCACTCTTATGGCCAATTTGGAATCACCAATTAACCTACCATGCACGTCTTTGGACTGTGTGAGGAGGTCAGAGCACTGGGAGATAACTCACACCAGCACAGGAAGAACATTCAAACCTCACACAGAAAACCCCTAGCCAACCACAACCCAGAACCTTGCAGCTGCAAGAAACAGCTTTGCCTATTTCTCTAATCCATAACTTTTTGCACCCTGCAGTGTTTCATCTAGTCATGTAATCAGCTGCTTTGCTGTCATTGAAAAGTCCCTGGCAATATAAACAGAGATAGTGTTTTTTTTTTTTTTCCGCATTCTTATTACTCCAGCTGAGATTTTCAAATTGTCAAACTGTGAGGCAAAGTTGATTTTCCGTGCAGGTGACTGTTGTGTGAAGTTACACAAGGTGCAGGAAAGAGAAGAATTGATGTAAATCAGGAGACAAAAAGGTCCAGCAAGTTTTGAAATGTTTCAAGACAGCGAGCGATTTTATTCAAAGGTTTAAAACTCGTTTTGTTGTGAAATTACTTCAAATCATAGAATATATCTCTGTGAAAAACATATATCTTGGGTGCAAATGCATCCGTCATCTTAAGCAACACGCACAAAACCTGTTAACTTTAAATGCACATTACTGACAGAACTATTACAAAGCAAACTGACATGTGACATCAGGCTGTGCATCAAGATTTGAGAGAAGGCGCAACTTAGCAAGAAACAAGTTTTTGAGGAGAGTGAAAACAAACTGTGGGCATAACCTATGTGCCACACAATTTATATATTTATGGTGCAAGAGAATTTCTAACTTTAGATTGGAGCAAGTTGTAGCCTTTCCTTTGCCAGCTATCTTCAAAGCTGCACATTGCACAATGTATTTTTGGTACGTTATGTCCCCCTACATGCATATTCTGGCTGACAGCTAAGTAGAGTCAAATGGACTTGACCTCGACGTGTCACAGTATCACATCCTACATTTTTTCGGCAGTAATGTCAGACTTTGCGCTCCCTCAGCTGTTTCTGTCAGACTACTGCAAATTGTCAATAAAACGGAATCTGGCAGGGCAGTGTGCATACTACATGTCCTATCGAAACCTGTTTGCCAAAATTTGTAGTAAAACTACTTCTTAAATTCTCAAGTGCTCAACATGATAAGATGCTGCTCATATTTGTGGGCTTCCTCAGCTGGTTCTCAGGCAAAGTTCACCTGCAGTAACACTGGACACAAACTTCCATCACAGTGGGTAGCAGTGTTTAACAGCCAGTGCAACTCTGACACTGCTATTGCTTATATTCATTGTGTTAATATAAGTGTACAATGTTATATAGTCGGAAATAAAGAAAGGCGCCATAAAGAGTTGAGGAGACAGGCGGAGAAAGCACAGGATTAGGAGCGTAGCAATGAACACAAGGAAGAGAGCTGGAGGACAGGAATAAATGAGAGGAACACAAGAGAAGAGAATTACAAGAGCAGAAGGCAAAGCGGAGAGATGCAAGGTGAAGAATAAAATGAGGAAACAAAATAGGACTGAAAAGGTGTAAAAGAGCAGAATACTGTAATAAGAAGAGGGTGGGAGAGGGATGAGGATGAACAAAAAAGTGGGTAATAAAAGGTGAAAATTAAAGAAAAAACAAGACAAAGAAATCACTACAAGATGGTAAGAATTTTAAGTGGACAGATAAAGAGAATTGACAGTGAAAAAGGAAGGACAAAGCAGAAGTGCAAAACCTCAACGAATAATTTGACAATAGATAATGTAATTTTAAATAACACGAGCACAAATAATGACATGTAAGTAGTAGAAAATGCTATCTCTAAACCCTCAAGATTACCCACAAATTCTGCTGCTGTTTCATTCCATCTTTTCTAATAAAAAAAAAAGGGAAAAAAATTGAAAAGCATTTGGAACATTTGGACCAGTTTTATGAGTCCAGACCATTTCATCCACTTTTGTGACAGTTGGTTTGATTAGACACAAGACACACACGGCTGAAAATAGCTGACACAAGGAGGTGGTTGAGCGCAGCGCCGCTCCTTCTGGAGGACGGCGCAGCTTGTTTTGTCTGGAGTTGAAGCGTGCCCAAATCATTTCATCACTAACTAACTTTCTCAGCTCTAGGAAGGTTTGAGCATCAAATCTGTGCTAATCTTTACTGTATGTGTTGAGGATGATTCATTTTTAATTCACCTGCCCATCAATATTCGCTCAACCCAAGAGTGACTCATTTAAGCCCTTTCATCTAGCTGATCGTGTGAGACTCAGATGTTTCATAGACAGGGTAAATATTCCACAAGCTTAGAAAACATGTTTTTGGCCTTGATATCAGAGACTTTTTCAGTGGTTGTTACTAAGTTCACAGGTCACTCCAGTGCATCTGTCCTGGTTGAAGTTCTTAATTATGGGTCTGTGAGATTGCTGAGAGGCAGCATAAACTATTCACTGTTCTGTCTTCTCTAAAGCTCTGGGCCATGTCTCTGTGTTGGATTAATGATTGGGCTCACGCATGAAAACGAATTTGGCTCACCCAAAGGGTACACTGACCTGTCAGCTGGAATAATGACTGGAGTGTAGCAGATCACTAATGAGAACAGTAAACAGTCAATTGTTCCATAGTATGGCCAGAAGATAAAGGAAGTTTTGCTTCTGCCTGGTTAAACTGCAAATCAGGACATGGTGAAGAACCAGGTTAGAGCTATACAATGACAGTTTGCATTGTGATAAAGCATGTAGTTGACAATCCGGTGTGTCGTGTAGAAAAGGAAGCAAAATGTAATGCCACAACACTGCATTGGAACCATTAGTATTGGTTAATGGTTTGTAGGTTGAACAAAAAGTTCAACAAGGCAGTATTTGAGAAATTAGGGCTGAGTGATGTAGCTGAAAAATGTAGCACAATAGAATGGTTGATTTTTGAATGTATATATGCATGTTTGAATTTAGCTGCACAGGTAACAATGTTGAAGCAATACTGCGAAACACACAAATAAATTAAATAAAAAGCGAATAAAATTAAAGAAATGTTTTCACCTTCATATGCAATAAATAAAGAAAACACATCATAATGAGGTTAAGTTGGTTTGCCTGGACTGTTAAAACTGGTTGGGAACTCGCTTCAACCTCTACGCAAACCCCAAGGTCAAATCTGTCAGTCCTCGGAGTGCGTTGCTAAGGTGGAGTTGGTGGAGTACACAGGATTGTGGGTGCTTTTTAAATGTGCCTGTCTCAGAAGGGCAACCACCGGCTACAGACTCCAACAGGAGGGACCCAGGTGTTCGGGGACTAGCTCATCTCCAGAGACCTGCACAGTAACCACAGGGAGAGAGATTGAGGCCAAACAGTCTTCATTATCAAGGGATATGAAAGGCTGTTTATGAGCCAGGGAGGGAGCACGCTTGGGCTTTGGTCATGCAACCGCAACATGTGTTTTCATGTGTATGCTTCCATGGTAGTTTGCATTTAGATTAAACTATCCAACTTTTGTTTTGCTGTTGCTATCACCAGTACATATCACAATTATTTTGTCATTCGGATCTATGAGAAGTAAAAACAAACAAACAAGGAAAGCACTCAGAGAGCGCTGTACTCCGCCAAGGCTGCTCAGTCGTTGCTAGGACGGCTGATATCTTGACAAAATTTGTGCCAGAAATTACGGCGCTATAGAATGTGGCCATTTAATAATGATGTACCCACAAACAAACTGACCTTGCGCTGAGCACAGATGTGTGTTATGCATGTGTATCTGTTATGTACAGTTACCGAATCGCATAACCTAAATATGTAGCAAGTGGCAGGAATTGATGGCACTCGGAAACACCCCCACAATTTAATCAATTGTTCCTTGTATCATTTCCAATGGACAAGTCCTGATAAATCCACAGTGGTGGATTTGTAGTAGGATCACAATCATCTGATTGTCAGCAGACAGCTGACGTAGTGTTCACTTGTAGTCATAGTTATAGTGACGCTGTGCTGCTATCTCGCAATGATACAGAAATCTTTAACAAATCCGTGGATCCAGACTATAAGCTGCATCACTGTCAAACTCTAATCATTTGGTCCTTGTGTCACCTCTGACCGTCCCTGAAAATTTCATCCAAATCTATTAGTCCGTTTTTGAGTAATGTTGCTAACAGACGGACTGACGGACAGACAGACAAACGTACGCCAATCATCACATAACTCCGCCGTTCCTTGGCGGAGTAAAAAAAAAAGAAGTATCAGACAAGATGTTGTACCACCATGACAACAGACACAGACAAAGCGGAATGTTGAAATTACTTGGAAGATTTAAAAATTCATGTAAATGGAAACAAGAAAAGCAATGACAAAATTGACCTCAGGTAACCTGCCTCTTTTCATAGAGATTACATTTTAAACAAGAAAATAAAATACTAATAACATCTAGTCAGCCGTCTGAAAGGAATAAGGCAATACAAGTGTTGGCACTCTACAGTAACCTCTAAACAGAGGAGCAGAGAAAGACAAACACAAACACAAATTGCACATTGATGTTTACGTGATCTTTTCTAACCACAGCACCTTATTTATCTTCTCTGGGATCACTACATGCAACCACTATACCAATTTATTTTCTTAAACATCACTCACAGGTGATATTTTCCAAACACTTTGCCATTATTAACTTGAAAAGTGAATGTGACCTCCCTTGCTGTTTGATCTTTTACTTTAAATTTAGTTTTTTTTATTTATCAAACTTTTATCACATGTACTTGGAATTGGAACTGCACATGTACTTCTGCTTATATCATAGCAGCAGGGTTCAATGTGAGACCCAAGCACTACAACGTGCCAATTTGTTAGGTGCTTGCGCATGATAAAGAGAGTCGTTTCCTGATTTGCCCAGTTTTTCTTGTTTTCTCTTTTTCTCTCCATGTGAAATATTCACTGTGCCATTTGCGGTGTGTCCCGACATATTCCCGCTGTCGGGCTATAGAGTTGCGCCTATGTGGCAGACAGCCACATAGGCGTGGAGTCGCATCAGCCGCTTCTTTTCATCTGACAGTCAGGAGCCTGACTAGGAGGGCCTAATCCCCATGGAAGTCCATGACACACTACTCACCCCTGAAGATCCCACTCTGTTCAACCAGTAGGAGTCTTGAGTGCAGTGAGGAGGGTGTGATCCCTCACCGAATTCACGCCTGAGCACACTGTGAGTTGTGTTTGGGAGGGCGTCTGGCCAAGTTAGAAAAAATCCTTCTGGGGACTGAACCGGGTTTTCAATACCCAGAAGAATTATTCACGAGGTGACGGAGATTGTTTTTTTTGCCCTTTTTTTTTTAGCTTGGCTTTAAGGATGGCAGTGTCTGCCCTTCAATCTGCTTTAGTCAGGACTGAAATATCTAAAGAACTACTAGATGGAATGCCATGTAATGTTCAGACGCTCACAGTGACAAGGTGATGTATTCTTCCAGACTGACTTTGGTGATCCCTGCCTTTTCCTCCAGGGCCATTATGAGCTCACACTGTTGGATAGATCGCCATTCATGCCATTCTTTGATTTATGCTCTTTAAATTCATGAAAAATTAATGGTATTCCCTGTAGACTCAGGTGCTGTTAGGGGTAATTTGCAGGTATTAGCATGTTACCACATTAAAATAGGTGGCATACATGCTAAACATTAGACCTGCCAAAGTCTATCTTGTCAATATTGCCTTCACATATATGCTGGCATGCATTTAGTTTAAGCATTACTCTACCGAAGTACAGCCTTGCTACCACGGCAAGCTGTCCAAACAGACATATACAGTATATAGAGAACAAGAAGTTGCATATATGCTATATAGAAACTATATATAGTTCCAGGAAAGCAGCACAACTTCTTGATGCATCCTTTGTGTGTCTCTCTTGTGTGCACTCTCTGTCTCTCTCGCTCATCCTTTCAGTCTAGCTAGTCTGTCTTTGCAAAAGTGTCTCAAATTTTACACCTGCTTCTATCTAATGTAAAAAAAAAAAATCAAACACAATTTCCTCTGTCGCAGTGGTCAGTCTGCATTAATAAATGAGGTCTCTTAGCTGGAATGCCTTAAAGTACATATTGCGAGAGAGCAAACATGCAATTTTCTGTGGTGACGCTTTTCCTCAATTTCACCTGTGGAAAACCTCAGTGGTCCTTCACTAAATATAATAAATCAAGCACAATTTGACAGTGTTGTGCTTAAAAAGGGCCAATAAATTTTAGTGTTGCTTCTTTAACTTGTTGGTTTATCAAAGGATATTTCCAAAAGTGATTATTAACTTAAAATATTCTGTTGAGGACAAATCTTTTTTTTGGATCAAAGACTACTATAAACTTGCACAATAAATATTTCAATGCAAATTAAAATGTGTTTTGGACTGAAGTTTAATGTTAAATTTAACTGCACAACAGATTTATCATAAAAACAATGGAATGAATCTTTAGTTCAGGTATTAATCAACATGTGTGTCATGTTAAGAATCTTATTTTCGAATAACAATATACTGCCAATGATAGACCTTACGACAAATGTTATGATACAGATAGAAAAAATAGGCATTTGTGGCATCAGTGTTGAATACAGAAGTGAAAGCAACATTTTTCTATTCACAAAGCCAAATGTTGTGATTGATCTGTGAGCATTACGTGGGCAGCTCTGATTCACTCCTGTTACAAGTCTTTTTGTGGTAAAGAGCAATGCTCTGGGTTGCCTTGAATAGGCTATAGTGTATGTGAGACTCTTAAAGAAAGGTTCTCATTTTATCAGTCCTTATAAGACTGGTCCTGTTAGGCAAACCTTGCTGCTCTTTCATGCCTTGCTCATATCACCATGGCAACACACCAGCCCCTGCAGGCGTCTGCCAAATTGACAGTGTAAAACAGAGCGCACACATCCACCCATTCATCCAACCCCCTCTCTTTCTTTAGCACAGAGACACCGCTTATATAGTTAATTAGTTTATGTATGCGCACCGTACTGATAATTTATCAGCTGATATGAATTGTCATATTTTGGCTATGAAATCAATGATTGCTTTGTTCCTTTTTCAGGGGTTAATTTGCTGGAATTCAAGAGAAACAAATTGCAGTAGATGTTACTGACCAAAAGCCTTACAGGTTGAGATAGAATCAGGCGTAGGAGCAGGATCACAGTGTAGGAGGATTTAATAGACCCTTACCTGCAGGGTATACAGGCATTTTCAGCAATTGAGCTGTGATGTTAGTAAGCTGTTATAAAGCTGGAGATGGCACACACTGTGACAGTTCACCACTCTCTCTCTACATAAAGACCATCCATGTACTTTCAGCACACAGCATGCATCAATAGATATGCCTTTTAATGTTACAAATCTATTATTTTTGACATTTTACATTTAGATGAAAGAGCAAAACACCAAATGTGGATAATTGACATGACTAACATACAAAATTGCATGCAAAAATACACAGCACATGTCTGAAAATGTACTTTTGGATTAGATTCAGTGAACACCAAATGAACAGCGCAACCGTATTTCAAGATATATTTTTCAGATCTGTAAACTGTGAACTGATAGCCTGCAGTCTGCAAGGTCTGTTTAATAGATGCTCCCAGAGGATTTTAGAATCCCCAAACGCTCTGAGGCTATGAATGATGCACTTGTCAGTCTCGGCTGGTTTTCAGTGGTGCACATGTAAATTATTAGAATTAAAATATGATACCTTACAAAAGAATTTACATCAGATAAACAATGGAAAGGTCATTATTTTCAGCCTTTTTGATATAGTTAATGTTTACAACCTAATTTTGAATCTGACACATTACTGGTCTGATGTCGTCCCCACCGAACTATGAATCAATGAACATATACAATTTATATCTGGAATACTGAATAAATTCCTAATTCATTTTAAGTATGTGATAATAACATAACTGATAAAACACAGATAGCATCAGGCTCCATACATGTCTTTATGCACAGTGAAATGCTAACAACTTGAGGGTTTTAATGACAAAGAAGCCATGAAGGAACTGACAGGGATCTATTATTTATTACAATGAATATTACCAGTAGCCCAGGCATATTTTCAGCTATTATCGCACACAATGAAACAGTTATATTATAATCTGTATATATGCATTTGAAAAGAGATTTGCACATATATGGTCAGAAAACGTTGGTGAGGGCCTTGCAGTGCTAAAGATTGAAATGATCTATGCTCATTAACAGTCCCTAGTGCAGTCTAATTAGCATGTAATAGGACACCAAATCCAGCACAGGAGGCTTGTTATTTAAGGATAAAGCTCATCTCTCATTTGAATGCATTTTTCATAAGCTGCTCTAATTAAGTTTCATTAGCATTATTAATTAAACATGAAAAGCTTCTCATTTCCTCTGTATCATGGCGTCTACTTCCAAACAGCACAGAGTGACAGTCCTCATGGTAATGGAAATCTCCATCGTGATATATCGCCTCAAAATATGATGTTGTCCAATTTGAATATTTGAGTAGAGAAATCTGTTAATGACATGACTGAGTCGTGAAGTCAGCTTTTTCATAGAATGCTACATTCACCTGTTTGAACCTCTCTCCCAGTGTGGCCCTGTGAAACAGACTGGTGCTTTAAGACCTTCTGATACAAAGTATCACAATGGGTGGGTGAGGACTCCAGCAATGGATTACAAAAGCCTGCTGCTCACAAAACTGCTGATCTGTATCCCCTAGGTTCACCAAAGATGGCTCTGAAAGTCACAATTATTCATTCTCAGTCTAAAGCTGGAGCACTGTCATCCTTACCCCTTTCAAAGAAAAGTCCTTTGAAACCATCTTAATGCTGTTCCTCTCACGCCTGTGAATCATGTAGAGTTACAATTGTAGAACCCATCTGGCACGATCTCAGAAGTCGGCCTTGGTTTCAAAAAGCACACTTTTTATATTTTCCACATTAAATACAACTCATTTCCACATGATGAAATCACTCGCAATTTATAAACACTTGATCAATCTTTTGTCAGAATCACCTTTAAAGTGTTCTATTAATCCAAATAAAGCAGCAGAGTTGTTGCCAATCCAAAATTGTTATTGCATGAAAATTAAAACTACTTAAGAATTATAAAATGATGTCTCCCTGCATTGCTTTCGCTAATTATAGTCAAAATTAGTATAGACACAAGCTATGTGCATAGTTTCTCTGTTATCGCCATCTGTACAAAGTTTGACTTTCAGTTTCATGCATCACAGCCAGAAAGTTCTCAGTGTCCAGTGAAAATGATCTGGGAAGTTATCAAAAGAGCAGTCTTCTTCTCCCGATTCTTTCTTCAGCATATGCAAAAGGAAGCAGATTTTGGCTGGCCTTACAAATACAACTTTGTCTAGGACATGCAAATACATTGGACAGCAAATCGCAGAAAGATGAATTTACATCACTTTGCCTGAACTTTGGAAAAACACATTTTGCTTCTATTTTTTTTTTTTTTTTTTTTTTTTTTAAAGCATGCAGTATAAACAACTCAAGCGGCACTAAAGTTATTTTTTACCAGTTGGTGGCAGAAAACGTTACAGGCTGAAGATCAGGCATCATTTACATATTATTGCCTTGTAAAGATAGTGTGTTTAACGTATCAGCAGTCGGTAAATTTGTGGACTGGGACTCAGAAGCAAAGGCTTTGAATCTCTCTAGCTTGAAGGAGGATTGCAGAGATGGATGAAAATTATATAGGCTCGGCACTACAGGCGACCCTTTTAAAAATACATGTAGTTTAACATTACACCACAAAAAAGCCTTTCGGAGTGGGAGGACAGGCATATATCACAGTATTTTATGTTTTCTTTTCACAATAACAGGGATGCAGGCGACATAGAAGGAGTAGAAAAACACACTAATTTAGTGCTGTGTTCCCAGCAATAGCAGACAAAGATGTAGCTAAATGGTCCAAAAAGTCTTTGCAGAGCATTTGCACTTCAGAAAGTTGGCAAGAAATAAAGGAAATATATTGAAGCAGCAGCAAAGCAAAGAGTTGAGATTGGTCTTGGATTGATTTTGTGGAGGCAAGTCATGAACAAGCAGGGAAATAGCTAACAACAAGGAAATGTGAGCAAGGAAATGATAAACTTTAAGAATTCAGGTTTTATGTTCATGTAGAAATTCTGTAATGCATGTTGGAATTTTATTTAAAAAGAATGCACTAAACATGTTGAAAATTCCTACTTTGTATTTTCCTTGTTTGGTGGAGGGTGAGGGGGAGTTAGGTTTCTTATACTGTTGGCTATCTTTTTATTTCACAATGCAGGTAAATTGAATTAGAATATGGAAACAGTTTGCTCATGCCAAACGATGCAGCTAATGATACACCTATCATCTTTGTCCAATCTATAAGAATCTAAAACTGTAAACTTGATAAGCTAATAAGTACTAAAATAATTTAAATCTGTCGTAAATACTTTAACAGTTCATATGCCCGCTAACAGTGATCTGTCGTTCTTTATTCTGAAACGTTTTCTGAAGTCCTCTTGGCAGAGTTGCATCCAGTAATTACACAAATTGAGTTATTTTTCATTATAAATAAAGTGACAGGAAAAATTGAGGATTAAATGCAGTATTCACTGCTACGCTACAATATCAGTAACTGTAAGTGAATTTACAGCCCCTGTGAAGTAGTAATGACTGTAACATGACACTGCTTTGCTTGTGTTGAATGACTTAAAGAGTGTAAGTTGTATAGAATAGTATACAGAAATTCTTCTCTGGTCATTGATTTAACTCTTAAAAACTCATCTTGGTGTATCAAAATGACATATTTAGAATTTTTTTGTTTTCCTGCCTTAAAAGAGCCTTAAAATAGGTTAGATATAACTCCACACTGTTATCTCTTTTAAAATATGTGGCTCTTTGAAGTCTCCACTTTTTTCTCCACCCACTCCTCCGCCAATCCACTGCAGCTCGAACACACCAGCTCACCTAAGACTTATTGTTGTAAAACTACTCTATACTGCACAATGGCAAGCTGTAATATTGGAGGGATTCAGCCATACATGTTCAAACTCATTTCTGAAGAAGAATAATGAAATAGAAAGCCTCGCCCTCCAAGTTGAAAGGTTGGTTGATGATTGGTTCCTTCAGTTTGTTTCGCATGAAACCTTGGAGGTCTGAATCCATGTCATTTATATACTGCAATTTCAAGGCACACATGCCTACCCATAGCACTGACCGCTCATTTTTCTCATGATATGTCTTCCAGCATATAAAAAACACCATGTGGACAGTTAGAAGGTAAGAAAAAAGGACTTTCACTTTCAAACTTTTTCCTCACAATAGATCGTTATGATTATTCAGTTTTTTCTTCAAATCCTCCATCTCAAAATATAGGAGTTGTATACATAAAACATATGCATTAAACTCAAGGTTAGTCACACTTAATTACTCTAATCATGGCTGCATTGGGTTTAATACCTCCACATCACCTTGACAACTGTAATGCACTTCTTCTTCTTCTTCTCTACTGCCTCATTGTAAGTGTAGCATTGTTCCAGATTGTGGCAAAACCTGCTGCTGGGTTAGTTAAAGAAGTCTGCACACATGGCACACCAATTTGTTTTAGCTTCTCTGAACTGGTTGTCTGTAACTCTTCTGCTGTCTCTCTGTTGGAGCTAGTGATTTGAGCTTATACTGATTACTTACAGCATAACACTGTGGTAAGCCAGATTGAAGCCATCTCTGATCTTTTAACCTTAGCTGGTATGTAACCTGACAACCTCAGCAACCCCCCTGGCCATTCTGCAGTCTAGACTTCAGACCACAGGCAGTTTTACAACATTTTAACCCAGGGGCTTCCAATGGTGAAGTCAGTGCATCTCATGAATTCTTCAGTCCATGTCTATGCACCAAGAATGTATTATTATTGTTGTTGTTGTTACATGGTAATTCAGATTTTACTGTATGAAATGTTTTTTTTGTTTTTTTTTTAACAAACAAATGTATAGATGTGTTTTATTTTTTTCCTTTCTTTAATCGTGGAATTTATTAAATCATATTGGCATGCATTTTAAAAACCTCAGGGAAGTAAGCACTATAATGTCGTAATGTACTGGCTAAGAAAATATATAACAAACCCATGTCTTGGGAAAATCACAATCCACAAGTTAGAACTTTTGATTATGGAACCCCCACTAACCCATGTTAATGATGAATGCAGCAGTATTTGTTTTATTATGTTTTATTCATATAGCTTGTTTTTACTGTGAGCCATCTATGACTCTGTTGAGGAAAAACACCTGCCAGGTCAATGTCCAAACATGAATTTTAAACCCCATTACTTTACCTTTCATAAAATGAGCAGTGAGACTTCAAAAGGAACTCTAATAAGTGGGGAAAATACCAGCGTGTTAGAGTCAAAGTGAAATTTGAATTCTCCTCACTTTTTGTGTAAAGAAATATAAACTTAAATGACACTGCAGCACTCTCTTCCACTTTTCAAAAGAGAATAAATTGTACATGCTTAAATTTTACATATTTGCGGGAGCAGTGTCTGAGCTCCGGGCCTCTGGGAGGGCATTTTTCACAGGAGCAGCAGTGTAGCCTCTCAGATGTCATTTAACTAAGAGGTGTGCTGTCAACTTCTATGGAACTCAGCCCTTTATGGCTTATGAACAGTGACATAAATTGCCCCCCCCCCTTCAAGCATTGGTCATGTACAGCAATTTAAGATGTCAATTCATTCAGTATTCAACATCTGAAAGGACTCATTGTGCACTTATGACTCAAAAAGCGACAATTAAGCTAGTTTGCTTCCACTCTCCTCGTCGTCGATTGTATTATGTGTTTCTCTTTTGGTGGGCTACTTGTGATGATGTGAAATCATCAGACTGCCAAAACTCACTGCACAGAGTAGTCATGTAATCTCAGCATTCCGTATGTTACCCCACAATTTCAATCACAACATGGACTAACGCAGGGGGAGCTCAAATCACAGATGGCGCTAAGCAACTGCTAGCAACGCCGGGCCCCCAGCTGATTACCTGCCAGTGTGACTGTTGAAAATAAAGTGATATTACAAACTATTTTTAGTGCCGCCTCACATACTGTTTTGTACCGTTCAAATTACCAGCATTGTCAGTCAGAGCCAAAAATACACCCTTTTGCAGATCACAGGGCACTATCCCTGCTCACAAATGAGCAAGACTTAATTTAATTATTCATGGTGATGACAGTTTTGACCAGATAAAGTGCACAAGGCAAAATAAACACTCAGGACACGAAGTGATTTCTTAACAAATTTATTTTTTCAATTACCTCGACCCTTAAAAGTTCTGCCCATTAAGGCATTTTTTTGATACATTCATGATTCACAGTCCTAATAAGGTCTTTAGACACACTTCCTTTAGCCAGCTGCCTAAGTGTTTTCACAGGCGATGACACAGGGGACGGTGAAAATGAAGAATCTTTTGTTCTGTTTCCAAGCTTAAGTCAGCAGAAAAACCTCACACTCAAACTTACACTGCTGAGCTGCACATTTTAGCCTAAATAATAGCAAGACTAACCAAGTGCTCCCTTTTAAAAATTAAAGGTGGATCCTTTTTGAGCTTATGCAAGGGTATGGCTGACCGCTCTTAAAATACAATGTACAGCAATGACTGCGAGACTGCCCCAACAATGCTTCGAGAAAGATTAAACTTCAAACTTTGAACCCCTTTAGAGCAGCGAAGCAGCAGTTTTCCTCCCTGCATGATATAAACCCACTCCAGGGTGTTTTCTATAGATAAGAGTGTTTTTTTCTGTTTTCAGTGTCAGTTGCACTTGAGCTGAACTGGTCTCATTTGCTCATCTGAAATCACAAATCAGTCAGCTAAACTGACAAAATAACTTTGCTTGTTTACAGCGTAGCTTCACATATCACAATAATGCCCCAAGCCCAAATCTTAGTAGTGCTCAAATCTTTGTAATGTCACCCGATGTTTTAGGATTGCTGTTCTGTATTGGTCCTGACTAAGTAACATGGGCTATAAATTTCCATGAATTCCCATATAAATGGCATTCTGCATTAAATGAATGGTTTATATTTTACTTCACATCATGCTGTCAAGTATTCCTCAAGGAACAGAAATACCCCAGAACGTAAAATGAAAGAAATCCCATTGGTAAGTCTAATTAAAATTTGGAGGCCAGATGTTTTGCCTTCTCTCTTTTCCCCAAAGTATTCTATTGGCAGCCTCTAGCCTCTGTATTTTTCAAGAAGCTGGTTGGATGCACAATAAAGCAAGAAAAATTTCTTTCATTTTCAGCCAGTGGATATTCTTATATAGATGTCATATGCTGAATATTTTTCATCCAAAATGCCCTTTAAGACCACAAGAGTATACATTGTTAAAGGCCTGCTCTCATATTAGTTCTTTCTGCTTAATTGCCAGCATGGTCAACACTTTCAGAGACACTGAGTTTATGTTTCTTCTTTTGGACGTCCTCCAAGACCCGCTTCCATTGAGGGGAACAAAACAGTATATATTTTTGCAATTGTATAATTATTAGTGACACAATATATCTGGCCAGGGCATTTGTTCACTGACCTATGGGATTACAGGAAATCCTGAAATGATTGTGTTTCAGCTTTCCACAGTGGTAAAGATTCATAATGCTGAACAATTATTGAGCTTTTCCTCTGTTTTGGAAAACGCTGGCAGAATACAATGGTGGTAAATTCAATACCACATACAGTTACCTGTCAGTCTCCATAGTCCTCAAAGCTCTTTATGTAATAGTTCGTTTTTACAGTCTGAAAATGAACTGCAATGATACAGGCCGGTAATAAAACAGAAAAACCAACAAAAAATGTCTTAGTTCGGTGTTGGCCCACCATATGTCATCAGGACGGCTTTAGTGTTACTTGACATTGATTCTCTAAGTCTCTGGAGCTCTACTGGAAGGATGAACACCATTCCTCCAAAAGATATTCCCCCATGTGGTGTTTTAATGTTTGTGGCGGACCAAAACCTCCCATGGGTGTTCAGCTGGGTTGAGATCTGGTGACTGTGAAGGCTGTAGAATCTGATTCACATCATCTTTATACTCATCAAACCATTCAGTGACCCCATGCGCCTTTTGGATGGGAGCATTAACATCCTGGACTAGACTAGTCCCATCAGGATAGAAATGTTTTATCACAGGATAAAGGTTGATCGCTCAGAACAGCTTTGTATTGATCTGCAGTGAACCTTCTCTTGTAGAGGACAAGTGGACCCATACCATTTATACCAAAGTGTAACCTGGAAAAAAGTAGAATGAACACATCAAATGTGAGTCAGAATTAGGTAACATTAGGCTACAGTGCTCTTATTTTTCAGCAATGCTTACAACGAGAATTTAAAAATACAACGAGAAAAAAGGAACTCAAGATGTAGGGATTAAACACAGGACTTTGAAGCTTGAATAGCATGGTCTCACCTAGTCAGATAAAAAAAATGTAGACATTCACCTCTTGATCTCCACTCTGTGTATTCTGAATAAAGTGGAAATAATGATTACTTGCGAAAAACTCTTGCACTGTGCGCTGTCTAGACACCAACTGAAGCAGCACAAGTGCTGAACTGGAAAAGGAATAGCACATACAAGTGAATGTGCATTACCAAGGACATATTTCTTTTCAATTTTTGAGGAGATTGTTATGCAATGTGTTAGAAAGTGTGAATATGAAGTGGCATGATGGAGTGGCATAATAGCAATTTCTGGGAACAAAGGCTCTTTCAGATCCCAAAAGTAAAATGGGACCTGTGAACCTCTTCACAATCGCTTCCCTCTTTAGTGAGACACCGCTGAGGGTTAGGAAGGGTAGTTGGTGTATCAGTTCTCCCAGGAGGCATAATCAAAGGTTGAGTCCTGTCATCTATGAAAAACATGGATTCATGATGATTTACAAGGGAGAGTTGAATTGGAAGGTAGCAGTAAGCTTGATACCTAGTTGAGATCTAAAGGTGGCATGCAATTTTCTAGCTGGCATTTCTGAAAAGAAACAAAAATTCACAACAGTGGTATAATGTTTGACATAAATTAAGATGAAAGAGTAGATATATACCAACCAGGTTGTGGAGGGTTAGAAAAGTTTTGCTGGTTAACATGCAGTGATCAATAGTAATAGGGATTTTTGTGTGCCAAGCAAAGTTGGAATTGCTTTAAATCACTTTGGAATGTATACACTAGTCTGTATAATGTTGTCAGAGATGGCAGTATAGGCTGCGTTACTCATGACTGTAATAGTAACAGCAGAACAACAAAAAATGGAAGAAACACACAGAAAGTTATTAAGGAATGGTTTTTAAACTATTATATTAAACTTGTTGGTGGTATTAAACATGTTTCATTCTGTCTTAGTGGCAAAGACAACATTAGAAATGGAAACCACTGATGAATCATACAACTTAAATGTTCACTTTGCAAGAACTTATTTCAAACAGATGTTTCTCATTGAACAAGTCAAAAATGACCTCAAGTGAGCTTGTTCTGTTAGATTTTTTTTTTGTGATTTCTGTTGACTTTTTTCTAATGCAATATATCAATATACATATAAAAACATAGTGTCCAAACTCAGCTAATGCCATGTTGAGCAGACAAGTGGCAGTATATCGCAGCCTTGTTCATCTGAATGAAGAAAAAATGCATCCGCAGATGTGGAATGTGTGCATTGCAAGGAATGCATTAAAATAGTGACTGAATAGTTATTATGGACTCTATTCAAACAATGTGTGATACAGCACTGTGGGAGGCTGAAAGGATGAGAGCCTCAGTCAATGCAGGCTTGAGCCTGGAAACAGTGTTATCGAAGGTTGTTACTTTGTGTCTTTACATATACTGCACATGTTTATGTATTATACACTGATTATTGTGTGCTTTAGGTTATGATAGAATTCTATGACTGCTAGTGACAGAATTAGGAGACATTACTAAGTATAAGCTGACTGAATTAGTTTAATGTTGAGTATACCTGATGTTTTCCTCCCCTTACAGCATTTTTGATACATTTCTGATTCATATTCTATATGTTTTATTGGCACACATTCTCTAACCTTTTAGTTAATGAAGATCTTTTATTCTGTTGAAGCCCAAGTCAGCAGAAAAAAATCACTTTTGCACTGCTGAGCTGCATATTTTAGCCTAAATAATAGCAAGACTGAACAAGTGGTGCCTTTTAAAAATGAAAGGTGTGGCCTATTTGTGCTTGGGCTTCCAAAAAATGCAAAATGGTTTGCAAATGGCTTTGTTTTGTGTCAGTAACCCCTGAATAACAAAATAAGATGCTAGAAAACTAAAGCAAATCACCTAACTCTAAAATATTGTATGTTTAAGTACTGCGGTAGCTCATTAGTGCTATTTTGCTACCAAGCATTATTAGTTTCACTTTCAAGGTCTGTGGTGTCACCAACAAAAAACGATTTTCAAGACCTGTGGGTTTAATAATGTTGAAGTTCATTCATACATAACCTGAGCTAGTGTAAAATAAAATACATAGATGTGTAGTTAGCTTAAAAGGTCAACATGAGGTTCTTGAAAACTTAATGAAAACAAGCATAAAGTAATGTCACCTTTACCTGGCTACACTGTCTTTGAAAAAAGTTGCATGGGTGAGTTTCAGTTATTAGCAGATAGTTTATTCTCATTTCAGCCAATATCAACAACCAGCTGAGGCAATTAGCGGATGAAGCTTTTCTAAAACCAATGAACCAGTGAATGGGTCAACTTCTTCCACTGGTAGCTCAGGTCTAAAGGCTGCTGTTCCTAAGGAAACACCTCAACTATTAGTGTTTTACCACATGCAGCAGGGTTTGTGTGACAGGCTGAGTGACAGAGACTCATGCACACACAGACACGCACAGACACTGCTTTTTTGTTGTTATTCATCCAAATGGGACAACATGGTTTTTGTTTTTATCTCATATCTATTCTAAATATGGTGTTCATTAAGTAGACTTTAATAATTTGAAAATGATTTTTAAAAAAAAGTGATTTCCTGCTGTAGCCCTTATCCAAATTTCTTCAAAGGTCTGAATCTGATTTTGAACATTATTAAACTCATGGAAATGAGATCCCATTTTACCGACATCAAATAATGAAAATAATAATATAGCTAATACTGAGGCATTTCATCTGTCCACTGAGTCTCTCTCTGTACAGACCATATATTTCCGAGACATTTTGAAGTTTTATGCAGAATAATACATCGTTTCACATGGAACTTTTACAGATCATCACATTTTCAGTGTTATATTGTATTAGGTGCTAAGATATGTTGAAATATTTAATATTAAAAGCATATGATTCATATATTATTTACTTGAAAGAGGGGACAAAACTGAAGCACAATTCATGATACAGTAAGTGCAAGTGAACTTAATCTAATCTGGTTAGTCACTTTAAACTTCAGAGCAGGTTGGAACTTAAGAGCAACCCACAGGTTGAATTTCACTAAATTCATACTGAAAACTCATTGGACATAATCGCTTGAAAGGTTAATGCAGGATTTTAAATGTTATTAAGAGACATAAAAGATGAAATTCAAATGAAAAAGTAAGCTTTTTGAGCACTGCTCTTCTATGGGATGTTTATTTTTCTCAGAAATTTTGTCATGTTATGTCACCTAAGGGAGTCATCTCTGCCTCCAAGCTAAGTGTAATAGTAGGTGGTAGTGAGTCTGAGCAGCTGTGATTTAGAAAATGTTTTTTGCTAATTACCTTGCATTTCACAATTTTTCATCATGCTGAATTATGGTGTTTGTGCAGGTGGCAAAATCTCCAGCCTTTTCAGGACCTGGAGTCCGTACTTTTCCGAACTATGAGGCGAGCTCTCATGCCTGTGCAGGTGAGGAGACTTCCCTGCTGCATCTGTAATGAAAAACGTGGCCAGGTGTGGCGCTCATTTATGACAGGAGGATTATGTTCCGGGAGATACGATGAGGTTCTGGATGAGATGTCTAAGTCTAAGCTAGACTGATAGCTGCTGCAGTTCCTTCAACACACACAGATGCTTCAGTTCCACCATCAGCAGCAGTATCTAGTAGTAGTGCCAGAGATTCAGCTTGAAGACAATGCAAATTGTACACCTTATGTCTTTTTTTCAATTTGCACACTTCTACAATGGTCAGGCCTCTCCCACATATTTATCTATTCCCATGTCACCATAAAACATAGTGCTAATTTATGTTAGACACATGAGAAATGACAAATACTAGTTTATCTTTGCACATCAGCTTCTGGAATATAATTGTACCTTACACTACCAGTCAAAATTTTGGACACACATTCTCCTCATTTAATGTTTTTCTTTATTTTCGTGACTATTTACATTGGAGATTCTCACTGAAGGCATGAAAACTATGAAAGAACACATATGGAATTATGTAGTAAACAAAAAAATGTGAAATAAATCAAAACGTTTCATATTTAAGATTCTTCAAAGTATCCGCTGTTTGCTTTGATTACTGCTTTGACACTCTTGGCATTCTCTTATTGAGCTTCATGAGGTAGTCACCTGAAATGGTTTCACTTCACAGGTGTGCCTTGTCAAAGTTAATTTGTGGAATTTCTTGCCTTCTGAATGACATTGGGACCATCAGTTGTGTTGTGCAGAAGTCAGGTTGGTACACAGTTGACAGCCCTATTTGACAACTGTTAGAATCCATATTGTGGCAAGAACCAATCAGCTAAGTAAAGAGAAATGACAGTCCATCATTACTTTAAGAACTGAAGGTCAGTCAGTCCGGAAAACTGCAAAGAAAATTGAATGTATTCCCAAGTGCAGTCGCAAAAAACACCAAGCGCTACGACGAAACTGGCTCACATGAGGACTGCCCCATGAAAGGAAGACCAGGAGTCACCTCCGCTGCTGAGGATAAGTTCATTCGAGTCTACAGCCTCAGTATGAAGGGCCAACAAGTGCTCAGCATCTCTGATAATCCTTCAAGACTGTCGGAAATCCATTTCAGGTGATTACCTCATGAAGCTCATTGAGAGAAGGTCAAGAGTGTGAAGTAATCAAAGCAAAGGGTGGATATTTTGAAGAATCTAAAATACAAAGCATGTTTTGAGTTATTTCACACTTTTTTGTTTAGTACATAACTCCATATGTGTCCATTTATAGTTTTCATGCGTTCAGTGAGAATCTACAATGTAAATAGTCATGAAAATAAAGAAAAACCATTAAGTGAGAAGGTGTGTCCAAACTTTTGACTGGTAGTGTATGTATCATTTCAATACTACTGTTAGGATGGGCTTACCCTGGGTGCCCTCCTAAGCTGTGTTTTTGAGGCAGCTATAAAAAAAAAAAAAAAACTACTCTGGCTGTTACTGGAGTGTACATATGCACATACAGACATACCTTTTCAAGTGCTAAAGCTACATCACAATGAAAGTAAAATTGTTAGTACAAAATATTAAGCAGGTCTCATGAATAAGTGAATCATGTGAGCAAGAAGCAAGATACAGCAACAGCACTCCTCTGTAGTAGAGTGTGTCTCAAATTAACTTGTGTCTGATACAGCCTGTCTCACTTGCTACATAGTCTTTGTCATAATGCAGAAGATAAATGTTAATCTAGCCATGCTAACAAACTAAACTAGACTATAAATCACAACCTGTTATCTGCTGTTGCAATTATAGTATTAGATTTATGAATCCTGTTTGGCAGTTTGTCTATTTTTCATTTGGGTTGGGATCAGTATGACCAAATGGATATCTAAAACAAGACATCTTGTCTGTGAACTCAATGACATAAACTTGCTGTCTTTTTTACTTTCATTCATGTTTTGAGTCTCTCAGGTTTTTCCCTGTAAGAGTCCAGCTATGAGGATGATACTGTACCTATATAGAAGCTCACAGCTTAAATGCTTAGAGGACATGCAATTACATTAACTAGAAGATAAAAACCTTGAAATCCTCCCACGGCCATTAAAGCGAGACTGTAATCAGCTGAATGCTTTGGCACAATACACAAATAATACAAGTTTGGAGACTTTGACAAAATAACTTCATCCGCAATTCTATTAGCTGCTCTCTGATTCAGACTGCAGGACTAGATGAATGCTACTACTTGCTAATCCATTCAAATGTATAGAATTTATTTATGACTTTGCACATAATTTAATCGTTTTAAAAAGCCCATCCAAAATGCTAAGTAGCTTAATTTCCTCTCTCACTCTCTCTTTCCCTGTAGATGGTGTAGGGTTAGCAGCTGTGCTGTACTGCAAATGACTGCAGGAGTCTTTAAAGCCTACTGTTTCACTTGCAGAAATGTCATTGTAGTTGCTATTGCATCCCTAACTGTCAGGATCATGTGAATAAAATCCCTACCCAGTGGCAAACATAAACAATGAGCAAGAGAACGACATGCAAACTAGTGTAGCTCCTGGCATTGCTAAATACACCGCAAACCCCCAACCCCTGTAAGAGAAATAATAACATCCACTGCTGCTCCACAGAACCTGCAATAAATACACTGCATAAGATGAGATAGCCTGAATATAAGACATAGAGACATGTTTACATGGCAGTAACAGGATTACTCACCCCTACGGTGTGATACACTCATTGCACGCACTCAACGGTTAGAATATTCATATTAAAAATCTCTCCATAGGTTGCTTGTTTGAAGTCCAGTTTTGTGAAGATGAAGGAGGCATTTCCAAAGCACACTGTTTTCTCCAAATTCAGATGTTGCATTTTCTACAAGAGGGAAGAGTGATGCGGATCCTCCCACCCCTTAATACTCTGCTTGCTAGAGAGCCCATTCTGTTAATTAACCAAACCACATGGGGCCAAACATAAGTCCAAATGCTCTCTCTTGTTTTGATTTAAGTTCATTGTATATTCTCCCCAGTGAATAAGAGCTAGAAGCAGTGGCTGCACATTTTAAATTTATGCCAACATACACTTGTTCTGTATGTGGGATGCTGTAAGGTGAGCTGAGGGTCAGACCTCATACAGAAGGAATGAATGTGCAAGAATAAGACCGGCCTTAACCTATGACCATAAACACCCTTGACTTCCCACACATGCTGGCTTTGCCACCTCACTGACTTCTATTTCTTCTGCTTTTTTTTCATATATCAGTGACTGACTTACTGCTAAGCTCCTTGCCTGCCTCATGTATGATATTGTTTTCGAAAAGATAAACAAATGCGCATGAGGTGAGATGATAGAAGAATTGACAGCCGCAGGTGGAAATATTAGTGGTAAATTGTTCGGCCTTTGTAACTGCCAATCAGAAACACCCCTCTCTCACACACCGAGCTAAATCATGACAGGAATGAGTTGTTCGTGTGGTGCTGACAGCTTTATAAACACACCTCTTCTAAATCTCTTCAGATGCCAGTCCGCCATTAGGAAATCAGTTGTCCATTAATGCATTTTAGCCGTTGGATCACATCAACCCTCAGAGAATGATGGCTTTTCTTTTCTTTTTTTTTTCTTCCTGAGCTCTATTTCTTATTGACATGAAAAGCATCTAAATTACCAGGTGGGGTTTTAAGACAAAGTGTAATTAGTATTGTGTGTTTATAGTGGCACTAAGACTTCTACAGTGATATATCAACATGTTCATTAAGGTTTACAAAGCTAAATCTGCTGTGCACCCATTATGCTGTAAATAATCCTCACTTCCACACCAACTGGGGTTTAAAGTTGTGTAATTAATCAGTGATACCAAAATAAAGTCTGTCGTATTGTGAAGCCATTTGCTCAGCTGAGGGGGAAAAAAGTAGTTTTGGATCAGATCATGCAGAATTACATCATTAGGAAGCTAAATATATTATACACCAGAATATGAAACTAAAGCAGAAATTAACACTAATTGTGAAACTGGGTAATGCACAAAACATTTGCTTTCATGACTAAATTGTTACTGCTGATAAAACCCTAAGAAGTGCCGATAAATGGTCATAGAAATTCAATCTAGGAATTTAAATTGAGTGTAATGGATGATTTCTCTAAATTCAACAATTGTGCTGCAGTGGTCCCCGGCCTTTTTCATGTAATATTAGATCTGTATGTTTCTGCATAAATATCACCTAAAACATAATCACATTTTTGACAAGTCCAATAATGGTAACGCAACTAAACAAATGAGAAAAAAATATTGCAACTGGTCATTTATGTATTGAAGAAAATGATTCAGTATTACATATCTGTGAGCACCAAAAACATATGAACCTTTGCTGTTTGTATCTGCTGTGCATTCCTTGAGGTACTGGGTAACCTTGAGATACCGGGTAACTGTGGATCCATCCTGCACATCAGCTTGTAGGAATAAAATCATTTCAGCTGAAACTCCAGTTTGTTGGTTTGTTTCCTCACATGAACTCCTCACTTCAGATCCTTCCACAACATTTGAATTGAATGAAAGTTAGGACTTGACCATTCTTCTCTAAGCCTCCTTTGATAGAACCAGTTGTGTGATCAGGGTTGCTGTGTCATTGCATGATCCACTTTGTTGTGAGATTCAGTTCACACGCAGATGTACTGTCACTAGTCTTTAAAATATGCTGGTAGACTGTAATTTAAAATCCTTTGCAGCATCAGTGATGCCATCCTGGCGCAGATGCCGCAAACAGGCTCAAACCATGATAGTACCACCACCGTGTTTCACAGATGGAATAAGGTTTTGATACTGGACTGCACTGTTTTCCTTTCTCCAAACAGAATGCTTCTCATTTAAACCAGAAAGTTCTATTTTGGTATCATCTGTCTACAAAACACTTTTCCAAAAAGCCTTTTGGCTTGTCGACATGATCTTTAGCAAACTGCAGATGGGCAGCAATGTTGTTTGTTGAGAGCAGTGGCTTTCTCCTTGCAGCTCTGCTATGCATGCCAGTGTGTTCAGTATTCTCCTGGTGGTGGATTCAGGACTTTCAATATGAGAGAGGCCTTTAGTTGTTTAGAAGTTACTCTTGATGCCTTTCTGACCCTGCAGACTATTATGAGCCTTGCTCTTGAAGTGATTATTGGTGGACGCTTCCTGGGGAGGGTAACAATGGTCTTGAATTTTTGACATTTGTACTCAGTCAGTCTGAATGGATTGACAGGGTCTATACTCTTTAGAGATGTTTCTTCTTTTTTTGTTCTTAGAAATCTCCTTTGTTGTGTCACGATGATACACTTGCATAAACATGTATTGTGAAGATCAGACCTTGAGAGATGATCTCTATTCTTTAAATGAAACACACTCACTTCTAAATCTCTCACCCCATTGACTGAAAACACCTGACTCCAATTTTCACCTTCAAATGAACTGCTAATCCCACAGGTTCACATACTTTTACCCCTCACAGATACATAATATTCAGTCATTCTCTTCAATAAACAAATTACCAATTTTATTATTTTAGTCTGATTTTTTTAATGGGGTTCTCTTGCTCTACCTTAGGTCTTGTGAGAATCTGGTAACATTTTAGATCATATTTATCCAAATATGGAAGGGTTTGCAAACCTTCTATTGTATATTCATTTAAATTGATTTAAAAATGGATGGTATTGAATAATAATAGAACCCTATAATGTTTTCATGTAATGCTGAGGTTTGCTTGATCACCTGTGCATTCATAGTGAAACAGACGAGACATTTATCACAGCGTTTGACATTTTCACATCATAGAATGAAAAGCACAGGTGTACTGAGGATGGATGCTTTTCACTTAGGAAAGGTGCAGCTGTTGTGCATGCTGGCTCACTGTCACGGCTTACTAGGACGTTTAAAGGAACTGAGCTGTTGTTATTTTGAATTTGTTTCACCACTGCTTTTGTGCAACAACAGGTCAAAATTCGGACTTTGAAAAGGGTCTATTGGTTTGACCGCTGGACATTGCTACCATTTGTCCATGACATCTACCTGTGTTTCAACCATTTATTCCTTCCATTAGCGTTATCATTTACAGTTTTGAAACACTTTTCTAATACATTTGGCTTTGAATGACAGCGCTTCAGTCTGTCAATTTAGCTATTATGTCCATTTATCTGTTACCTTTGACTTTCACCATTTATCTATTATTTTCAGAAAACTATTTCAACCATTTATCCATCACTTTCCACTAATGATTTAGACCTCTCTGTTGAATGTCTGTTAACTTGTTTTCACACACTGCAGTGAAGAGGTGATGGGGTTGATTCAATATTTTCGACAGAGAATATTGATGTATTTAAACAAAAAAGTCTAAATTACATACATATATATTCATTTGGTTGTACTTACAAATTTCAGCACTGATATGAACAATTTCCAAAATCAGATTCGTCTCAGGGCTGAACAGTTCAAGAGCCATTAGGTTTGCTTTTCGCATCACTGCTCCTTCTATCCCTCAGTTGACCCATCTGCAACTGCTCCTGCTCCACAAGTGGATCTGCTACAGATTTGAATGCAACGTATTCCTCAACCCTGTGTCAGCACAAAGGAGCAGGAAAATAAAATCTAAGGAAGATAAAAGATGTTTTTGTCTGCCACTGAAACTTCCCACTTTATTTTTATAGTACTGACATTTAAAGAATAAATCGGCAGCAGATCACATATGGCAGAAAACTGCTGCTGCGCTGAAGCCTGTGGGCTCAAATGTTGTTGTGTGTCTGGCCACACCCCATGATGTCACTGTGGGTGTTTTCTGTCATCTGTCAAAGGCAAAACACCTGCTGTGACATCACTGGCTACGATGTATCCAGAGTTACAGCATCCTTGAACATTTGTACCTATAGATGCAGTACAGCAGCAGTTATTTTTCTTCAGCCCATTTTAATTCATTGAGGATTTGCTCATCACAGTGTGAAGAGTGACTGTTCAACCCTGACTTCCAAAATTTATGTTCCCATACAACTAAACTGCATTCTCATTTACATTTTGAAAGAAATGTAATTTCATTGTAATACAAATGTATTTTTCTTACTGTATTGGAGTTTTAAAGAGCCACAATGTCCGCATAAGTAGGCAAGAGGGGTGGATTAAGGTGTAAATTGACAACTGGACCCCTACCCAAGAGGCCGGGACTGATGTCCTGTTTAAAACTATGATTTTTTTTTAACTTAAATTTTGTTTTCACTCACTCTTTGGCTAGGTTTAGGCACCAAAACCTCATGCTTAAATGTAGGCAAATAGCACGGTTTGGGTTCAAATGCAGCCCACTCACAAGAAGCTTGAAGTTTTCCCTCCGTTTTCTGGGTTACCATGGTGATAAGCCCCCCAATCTAATACATCATTAGTTGGCTACAAAGAAACAACAGTAAAGTCATAAAAAAAATGCCAGAGATATGTTGATGGTGACTTGAAATGTATTTGTGATAAGTTGTAAACATATGTTTATCACAATATGTAGCTGAAATGCAGTTTAGTTACACAGGGACACATTTTTGAGAGACAAGGCTGGGCTGTTGAAAAGGAATACTTGCTTTATGTAAGTAAACAGTGTGCATGCACATACCATGTAGTATACATTGATGCAGGGTTTTTCCTGCATAGGATATATTTTTGGCGCCCCGAAAGAGGCATTATGTGCTCCCAAAAGAGATTTAAGCACCAAAGGAAAGTCATGAGTGCCCAATTTAAATCAGTTTTATTAATTAGGGTTTCCTTTACTCAGTATAAGAGGTATTTTTGCTTATCAAATGGGCAGAAATAACAGGGAAATGCATAGATTTCTCTCAAATAAGGTAATACAAACTCATTGCTGTTATAGTGCATAGACAGATCACTATTTAATGGATAAGTCACCCTGCCAAAGACCTGCACTGAGGCACAATAACCCTGCATGGCCAAGCATAAACAATCCCCGAAAGTTTCAATCCATTCAAATTAAATAAAATTTCATTAAATGAAACTCAAATAAGTAAAATTGAATTACAACATCGGTCTCATTATTTAACAGCCTCAATTCACATATACTGGCAGTGTTTTCTCCTCATTTTTCTTGCTTTAGAGGACCATTTGTGTGTTTTATTGGTGTGTGAATGTGTGTGTCGTCTTATGTTGTAGTGTCCGTGTTTGTGCTTTCTCTGTATATGCCTCCTGTGGAACTGTGTGTGCTTGTGGGGGGAGGACGGGTGCTCCAGGTGGGGAATGTGATAAGAGAATAGATGTAAATGTATACAGATCACATTCACACGCTGTTGCAGTTTGACGCAATAGCAAACAAGCCACGAGATTAGAATTCTAACATTGTGTCTACCTATGGAAGGCTGCCGAGCTTCAAAGTTTCCAGTATCAATTCACATAAATGGAGATGGGGTTCAGGAACATATTTTTATAAGTAAACTTGCCAAATTCTTGATTGATATTTGTTGAATATGTTGGCTGGACTAGCAGCTTTGAAAGAAAGAAAAATAAGCTGTATAAGGCTGTATTATTCAGGGTACCGGCTACAGACAATGAGCTGGCCAGATACTACACGGTGGCCAGATTCTTTTTGGGGAATTTGAGAGAGTTTGAGGCCATTCTCTGCTTTTCTTCTAATGCACCTATTACCCTTGCCTTGTCCTCATTTTTCCCTCTCTCTTATCCAAATATGGCCACCAGGAAAAGGTGAGTGGGAATCAAACAGGCCTGCGCCCTTTAGACTGACTAATAAAAGACATCAGATGAAGCCGTGCTCAGCCCACACTCTTATATACCTGAGACTGACAATAACACTTTTGTATTGTGGCCTCGGTCTCTCGCTGCTACTTGGTTTCAGTAAATACATGATCATGAATTCCACATACCCGATAAAGATCCTCTAACTGAACCAATAATATGTTCTCAATACGTAGTCGATTTAAGTGTAATGATCTTGAAACTCTGAATTCAATTCCTAATGGGATTTATGTGGCTTTACAGCGGAACTGCTCGCGACAAAATATTTAATTAGTCAGAAAAAAAAGATCATCAAACTTCATTTCTGTCAAGTGCCAAGAAATGTGAATCACACAAATGACGCTTGAAAACATTTCTAATGAAACATAATGAATTCACTCAACTTGGTTGTTCACCCTTTTGGAAGAGTGACTCACTCGCAGTTTCCTAAACACATGATAACTGTCTTTTATTTGTATATGTACAATGCTAATTTCTCTGACTATGGCATCTCCGCTATTTGTATTTGCTCTCTTTGCAGACAACTTATGGGCCACCTGTGAAAATGCTTAAATGTTATTAGCACGGCTGTTGAAGAGCCGCATAGCAGTGGCAGTGCGTGGGCGGGAGCTCTAATATGATTGGCTCAGGGACACTGTAAGCCTGAGTGGCAGCCCTTAATGGGAGCCCTGGAGAGGTAACCCAACAGCTGTGTGTTTGCAGCTAATGAGAGATGGGGGAGGAGTAAAGGATCACAGACTGGAAACACTCTGATAAACTCTTGCTTCAGAATGGCTGGGGAAGATAGGAAATCAAGTTTCCTCCGGAGGACATTGCTTTAGGCTTTTTCCTTTGTGACAAACCCCAGGTTTGACTCATTGCTCCTGGTCCATTGCTTTATGCTTAAGCAGTTATGATCACTGGCATCAGTGTTTGGGAAGAAAGGAAGAGAGTAACTGTGGCATGGGATGGATTTCACTCCCTGCTGAGCCATGCTGATTTATAGCCCTGAGCAAAAGCATTGTTTTTTTTTTAATTACACTGCTGCAGTTTTCACAGATGATGTCAGACATAACTAGTTTACTCCACTGTACACTAACAGGATATTCTGTATCATGTGCAATTGGTAGTCAGTGCCTTCACGGGCAAGAAAACATTATTATAATACGCATTACTCCAACCTAAAGCAATGTTAACATTCAATTCCACTAATTTTCCTCCAGCAGATACAGATGACTGGAAAGCTTCCCCTTGCTTATTATAACCGCCTGAGGGTGGCGCCAAATGAATAAATAGTGGCCAAACAGCTTCCATTTTAGGCCACTCATTTTGCTACATGTAATGCATATCAACAAGTAAACTGTCAGTGCGGGCTACCTGTTACATCAAATTTACACAAACAGCACAAGCAGTGGGTTTATGTGAACAGAGACGGGGATCGTTGTGCAGCAGGGATGAAAAATGAGCGCACGGCAGGCCCCTGTGATGGCACGATTTACGCGCGTTTAATAAGGTGCATTCCGCCGTCTGAGGTGACCCAGTTTGATGAGATCTTCTTAAACTGTAGGAACCACACAATTTCCTGGTAGGCAGCCCTGGCATAATGTGATGTTGAGTGTGAAGTTGCTGTGTGCTGCGGTGGATGAGAGCCCCACCTCCTCCCACGCTCCGATGAGTAGAGGGAGAGAGAGGGAGAGAGAGGGAGAGAGAGGGGAGCAACTAACCTACCCACAGTGTCTCACCACTTGCTCTCTGGAAATGCTTCAGATGGGCTTCCTGTTTAGGACCGGTTAGCTTTTTCGTGTTTTCTTTTAAGCGTTGCAAAAATGACATCTCTGCTGCTGTCGCTTAGGCATCCAGTGCGTCCTTAGAGTGCGCTCTGAGCTACTTATATCTGCGCCGGAGAAACTTGGACCAAAGGGATGCGACAACGAGTGCATATCTTGGCAAGGCATCAGTTATTGAGGATTGGAAATGGCACACTGTAGGGTCTGCCTATGGAATGAGCCTCTGTCATAAAATAGCCTCATCTCACGCAAACTGATCTGAACTTAGAATATTCCCACGGACAGAAAAAGAAAAAAGCCGAACGGCGGTGGACGCAGGATCCTGAATTTTGATGCGGAAAGTTCCTAAATACTGAGAGTGGATTTTGTGGCCGCTGAAGTGATTTTGATGTCAGCACTGTGACGGAGGTTTGAGGGTTGGACACCTGCCTCTGGGAGCACCGGTGGACATATCAGCTGCGGACGAATTGGCTACGCGACAAGCGCTCGCATTGAAGTCTCTGGCACAGGTACCGCAATGACTGCAGAATTAAGCAAGAAAGTTGCTTTGATCGGTCGATTTGTGTTGCAATGTGGGTGAAGTTTCTTTCTAAATATCCCCGACTTGTCTAAAGTGCTGTTTTTATTTATCTATCTATTTATTTATTTATTACCAGGCCGTGGTTGAAATTTATACTAGAAGTTGTGCGCGCTGCACTTGATAATAGACAACTAAATGCAGTAGCAGCTGCTTGGTGTTACAGGTTGATGTGATGCTGTGCTGGAGAGGCAACAGTCTCGATCTGTCATCCACAATAAGGATCCGTTGCGTGATTGAGGAGACGATGCATTGCAATTAAAACACGTCCGAGTAGAGTTGCAGCCTCCCCGAGTGATGGTATTAAGTCATTAAGTCTGCGTATCATTGCACTTGAGCGGCAATGCGAGTTCATGCGCTCCAGTCGGATCTGTGCTGGCGATCGGCTAATTGCGTTTTATTGTGCCATTATGATTCTGTGAAGCAGAAAATGCGATCCATTTGTATCATCCCCCTCTCGACATTTATATATCACACTGGCCCGCAAACGTCATACTAATTGCCTTTATTAGTGGACCCTTATTTTGGCGCTGTTTACTCACGAGTAACGATTTGTGCGCACATTCTGACGTACAGGCTGTCATGTTAATAACTAATCGGCGGTTTTCCTGCGGAGAGATCCGTGCTCATAATTGGAGGAAAATTACATTTAAAAAAAAAAAAAAAAATCTTTGATCAGCGCATCTGCTCGGGTAATCTCCTGTGCTCTCCGGTGAGAGTCTGGGGTGTTGTTTTTCGCCACTCCACCGACCACCAGGCACATTTTAATAGTCTGCTCAACACAGTGGTGTCGGTATAAGTTCCCACACACAGAAACAGAGCAGCTCAGAATATGCTATGATGTCAGTAATTGTGTTTACTGGTAGTTGAACAATAAGGAACTTTCCTGCCAAACCTGCACAATAACCTTCACTGTGTAATGTAATGTAATGCTGCTGAAGGGAGGCTAAGTGTGTGGTAAACAGATCAAATTGTACAGGGGCCACAAAAGGAGTACTTTTTTTTTTGTTTGTTTACTGCTCAAACAGGTATTCCAGCTTCATACAGCGAACCTTTTCAAAATCTGGAAAAATAACCCCGTAAGGAAACCTAAATGGACTCTGCTTTTAATTCAGAGCAACAAGGAGTTTAAATTATAGGTCAGCATCTCCAGTTACATAGTGATGTATGGATGCAGCCTCTTTCATCTTGGTTTTCTTTTTGGTTTCTGTGATAGTAGTGACCCTCCATCAGTGTTTTTTGTGTAGCTCCAGCTTCCATATAATCAAACGCCCATGCCCATATCAAGTGTTTTCTAACCAAAGGCCATAGCTTTCTCATTACTAATGGCTAGGGGGTTTGCAGTCGGTAGAAATGTGCAGCTCTAACATTTTTGCAGTAAATTCTACTGGTAGATCAGCTGTGTAAGGAGACCCATAGCTGTGATGCTACCCATCATAAATCATGCTGGTGGGAGGGTAATGGATTTTACCTGTTATACTAGCTAAAGGCGCCGAGTCAGCCAATATATCAAATCACATCAGTTGAGAAAATCATTAAATCATCTGTTATCTTTCCACACTCGAGCAAAAGCGGGGAAGAGAGCACATCTTCCAGCAGAAATTCATGAACTTGATTTGTAGCGGGTAACAGGTGAAAATGCAGGTCTTGCAGGGATTTTAGTGATGCTGCAGGATCAAAGAAAAAAAAGAAGAAAAATCTTCCCCGCAGTTATTGCAAAACAAGCAATTAGTGGGAGAAATAAATCTATTTCATTCCTGCGTTCAGATGATTTGTTTTTCCTGACACACCTCTTACCCTTTCACATATTAGTGATTTACAATTATGCCTCAGTCAATTCTGCGCTTGAGTCACTTCTGCTGGACCTGTGGAGCGGCCAACTTAAAGAGCAAATGTCACCCAGTCAGTCACTGAGTTGACTCAGTCAGTGGATAGTCTGTCTCTATGGCAACCAGAACTGGCGCACATGCTCCGCACCACAATTATAATGTTCTTCATTTTTTTTAAACTACCTGTTCTTTTTACCTAAAATGACAACACTCTGCCTTAAACTCCTTTGTCTTTTTCACTTCTTTTTCACTTTACTCTAAGCTAAATATCTTTTCAGAAAAAAACACTTTTGATCTATTTCAATACCTTTTAATATAATGCAAGTTATTTCACTTTGCAAATAAATTGTGACATATTCTTGTCATGTAAAGCAAACAGATGCTGGTGACAGATTGATGATGGTATTTATTTTGGCAGCAGATGACGATGAAATGCATGATGTTCATTACATACTTCAAACTATTTTACGGTTAAATTAAGTACTGCTTTGGTGCTTTTTTATATTATTCAAATGTATCTCCCACACAGAAGTTATATTCAGTCAAACAGAATCATTTTATTTTATGCCCTATATTTACCCCAGTAATAACAGACATTAGCATTTGATTAAAAAAAAAAAAAAAAACATAAAAAATAACGCTTGCATTTAATGCACCGGTTAACCTTATGCTTATCCTTTCCTCCCACTTCTAAAATGTCAGCACTCCTGAAGACTGTTTGACAGCTGCCTGTGGTGCAAAAGGTTTTTGGCAAAACACATGTGGCACACTTTTAGGATGATGGTCTCCAAGTCATATTTCTGCATTTTCCTCCAGTCGGTGCTGAAGTGGGTCTGTCATGTGAGCTCGAATGGTTAAAGTTTTTCAGAGGTCATTGCTATGACTTGGTTCAGCTAACCGTGGTCTCATTAAAGCAAAGAATTGTTTCCTTGGGAACAACTGCACAGTTTGACACAGGCTTGGATGCTGATTGTAGGCACGTACAAGCTGAAATGTTCTCTTGAGCAGCGGGGTCAGCTGGGTGGTGCACTGTGTGAGGGCTCGGTGTGAGACTCAATCAGACCTTGTGGTTTGACTGATGTTTAGCTGCCAGTAAAGTCTTTCACCTTCTCCTCAGAGGAGCTGAGCGGCAGCACTGGCACTGGGCACTGAGCCTTTAGGGACTAGAGGAGGGGGGGTGGGGATGGATAGGGGATTGTAGGCAGTTGCTAGGAGGAATTTGTGAGTTCGCTATCATTTGGAATGGCAGCGGAGAAAATGGATAGATCCATGTGGTAAAGGAGAGATCAGAAGGAATGGGAAGGGCCCCACATTGTTAGTGGACAACCCCCTATCCTGCATCCATTGTTAAAATTCAAGTCTTCTGTTTCTTTTGAAGTTGTTGCAACTATTCCAGTAGTCTGATTGTGAATGCAGCATGTTTTGCAGCAGCCGTCTCCTCTTTTGCATATGTTGTTTCTGAGCACACCAAATCCACTTTTCTTTAATTATTAAAAATCTATATAATTGTAATAAAAGAAGAAGAAGATTTGGGGATTAATGTATGCAAGTGGTTTCAGAACGAGCACAGTTTCATGCAGTATCATCTAGTACTTATATTTTCGGCCTCCTCTGTCTTTTTATCAGCAATACATGGTTAGAAACATTTTTAGCACTAGGTCAAGAGGTCATGTTGTCGAATATCAATCATCACACTTCATCAGTCCATTATAGTGGAACGTAAGGGACAACAGACTCCCAGGTGACATAGTGAGGGTGTGAGTGAGAACCACTTTCCCTTCTCTCTTACCACCAGTCTTATCTGCAGAGGTCGGTTGCAGGTGAAAGGGTATGCTCGGGTGAGCTTCCTCCAGCAGATCGTGAGTCTTTGGAATGATGGCCATGCTGAGCATGAGTCATGAAGCACTGACTCTATAGTCTGGTCTTGCGCTTACACTTGGCACCCCTGATGACCTTAATAAGCTGGGTTTAGGCCAGGCAGTGTTCTTGCAGTGTGGCAAGCCCACTCCGATGTTCCTCAGGGTCTTAAACTCCATCGCTAAGCAGTTTTGCCTCAACTGCATTCTTTGTTGGAAAGTTAAACATCTTCATGAGACAAACGGCAGACAGCAAACCCATCAGGCAGTTTGAGACTTTCTTTGAAGGTCCACCTCCATACTGTGGTACAGGCTGCCTTCAGTTTTTCTCTATGTTGGAACCATCTGGACCAGTGCATGATCACAGCGTGAGGCTATGTGCTGAGTGCTGCTTCAATAGTAGAGTTAAAGTTCTCTCCTCAGTCAGACATTCGGCGCCTTGATTGTATTTGGAGGGATATTTCTTCACAATATCTGTTGCCTTGGATCACCTCCATAAGGTGTCTGGCTCAGTGTGTTTCTTGGTTTGTCTATTTGAACAAGATGCTTTTTGCAGCAAACGGGATTTACAGTTGGAGCCCTCTACAACTTGAAGAGCCCTAATAGTTCTGCGTGAAGGAGATATAGTGTGTAGTGCACTTACACAACTTGTACTACAGTAGGGGTCATCCAAGCATTATCCAGGTTTAAGTTGTCCTGTGGTGCAGCTTCCAAAAAGTAGCTTTGCGATTTCCTAGTTTTAATGGGTTGTTCAGTGGACAAATGAAAAAAAGTTTCTACAGTGGATCTCTTTTCAGTTCGATGCCACAGTGTTGCCACACTGCTTCAATGTTGACAGTATAGATTTTAGTAGATTTCATTTTCTAAGCCTCACATTCACTGAATAGTCCAAACTTGTATATATCTGTTCCACTAACTGGCATTTTTACTGCACAAATCAGTACTTAAAGAAGACAAGACCTTAATTATGGACACCACAAAGAAAACACTTTGATTCGAGAGCAGCTGATTATGATTCTAGTATTGAAAAACAGTAAAGGGGTTTCTTGTTCGTCCCTTTGATTTTATGCTGAGTCATGTATCGCGATCTGCCTGAATCAGCTCATAGTCTTGTGGGTCTACCACACCATCTGGGATGGCAGATGATAACCAAGTTTTTCAGAGAAAAAGTGCTGAGATTCCAGATATGTCACACCTAGTTGTGTTCAGCAGTTCTAATTTCTCAGTTTTGCTGCTCAGGTAGTGAACTTTGGTGAGGCGCACAGTAGTCCAAGAAGTGTCACATCCTCCAGGAGTGAAAAATCTCAGCACAAGTCCCCCCTTTGCCAGCACAATACAACAGTTTGAGACGAGAAAAAGAAGCTTGATTCCTTCAAGCTTTTGATAAAATATTTGTGCGACGGCTGAGGAATGTGAGATAAAAAACCCAAACACATGGTGTCAATAATATTCAACTGATAAGAGATTCTCACTGAGTGATGGCAGAACGCATATTTCACAAACAACATGAATTTTAATGGAAATGTAAACAAAGAAAAAGGAACGCCAATCCACTGGGCTGCCAGGCACGGTGCCATCTGGAAGACAGGCATGAGGCCAACTGGAAGACATTAAGTCATGAGTGTCATCAACCATAACAATCATGTCACTATCAAAGCATGCCTATTCATTCTAGAAGTGGCTGTAATGGTAGGGGGGCAGTCACAGCTAAACAAAACATTATGAAATCAGTTAGGGTTTTTTATTTTTTTATGGCCCTTTTGTAAAAATCATTTTGCAAGCTTGAATTCGGCATTGAATATTTAACAAAACAGATTTAAAAAAGATGCGTGTCGAGTAGGGAAAAGCACATATTGTTGGACTTATGTGCCATAGGGTAAGACAAGAATAATTATAGTATTCAAATGACGCTGAAGTAGTTAAACTGGCTATATATACATCTACATTTCTTTGTATGCATTTCCTTTAGGCAAGTTGATGTGTTTATCCGAATGAGTGATAGCAATATGGAACATTCCCAGTGAGATTTAGAATTACCTTTAAATTATATCACAGATGATAATGCTGCAACGTCAGTCTAAGGTGTGGAGAAATGGCTTTTGCACTGTTTGTGCTGATTATGTTTTTACTTCTGCCTGCCTTTTTCCCCCCTGCACACATGAACACACAGAAAGCGCAGTCACTGTTCACGCCACATTGACCAGAGGTTCCCCCTGCAAATGTAAAAAGGGACACGTCGATAACCGAGCAATTAGTGCATCAATAACCTGCACTTCCAATTTTAATGTATTCAAAAGGAATTGGATTTCTCATTGGATTTCTGTATATTTGTGTTTTGCTGTCTAGCTTAATACACATTTGCTTTACTCTTCTTTGGAACATTGTTTCATTCGAGCAGATGCACAATGTGGTGATTTCTCTCAGAATAACACTATTTAGTTGTATTTATGCAGATTTCTATCCGCCTTCACCCATACCAACTAAGGGAGTGCTGATTAGGCTTGTTCGTTCCCTAATGCATAAACTGTGGGTGTATCCCCACACTAGATTCAGCACCTATGGTATCTTTTTTATTAGTTTTTTTTTTTTTCAGTTTAGAAATGTGTGTAGAATTGATTGAAACCACTTTTCTATGTTTGAGGTAAAATAATGATTCACCTGCAAATGACTTTTTGTGGTAAAAATAGACTGAAGAAATTGCATTGGTTCAGTATTCTTAAGACAGAGCCTAGGAAGCAGTATTTAATATGGACTGGTCTAGTCTGACTAATACCTGAGGCATAAGGGCCAGTATCGATTAGTATATTGCAGTAGTACATCACTAACACAAACCCAGCTCAATAGACTTTGTACATAAGATTCCTCACTAAAAGCATCAAAGTGAGCACCACACAATTAGTGAGTCAACACTCACTGATGCACCCGTTGCACAGAAAAGTTTCAAAATGTGGCTACCGTGAAGTTTTCAAAAGCACTGGGCCATAATCCTTAACCTCACTGTTTGCTCCCATTTCAATTACCAATAGCACACACACAAACTGAGGAAATAATTATAGTCTAAAATCATTGCGGCATGAAAAAAAAAAAAAAGCCAGAAATCTTTAGCTGCAGGGAATACAGATCAAAGAAGACAGTAAAATAATGGGTCGTAATTACAGAGTTGAAAGGTTCAAAATCAAACATAATGATTACAGTGTTTGAGCTAGCCAGTAGCAATGGAGCGTGGATGGAAATTTCTACACTGTGCATTGTTGAAAGCTGTATGTGATGATAATGGCAAAGTTGCATAATCCGCATGAGAGGAATTAGCCTGTGTGACCCTCAGTATGCAAGCCCCTGTTGTTAAAGGCCTCTCTCATAAACAAATAGATCAAACAGTTCATCTCTCTCAACAGAAAATATTTTGGCAGGATGGTATGGATTTATTCTTGAGGGTAGGTTTTTATACCATAGGTTATTTTAGAGCTACATTGCTTCCCCACTCAATGTCGAGTACTGTAATACAGAAATAATGAGTCTCTTAGGCTGTGAGATTTTGTATTGCATTTTTATTTGATTACTCAGCTGAAACAATCCACACTGGCCCTCAAGTTTGTTTTCTGTGTAAGCTCATAAGATACAATTTCTTGTTCCTACATTAATTTCTACCTAAAATTCATAAATCTGAGATATTCATTGGAATTCTTGAAGCTCTAGAACAGAACAGAAACCAAGCTGGGATATAGTTATGAATGCATATTTCTTATATTAAAAAAAAAAAAAAAAAAACCTCTTCTCTCTTTGTTGTTGCCTAATTATTGTTGTGCTTCTAGGCCTGCTGTGGGTTTTGGTACAAGTTATTGACAAAAATAATTCATATTATAGCTGCAGAACAATAATACAACAATGCAGTGTTTTTTTTCTTATTTATGCTGACTAAATGTTTAACTATGAGTTGTGGGATTTTCCTTTAAAATAAGTATTTAATAATTGTCTGTAGAGCTTTACAGCTGGGAAGAGCATTATAGCAAAATGGTGAAAAGTGATTTGTATAGGAAACAGCATTTTGACCCAGGTTCTCTGTGTTATTTTACAGGCAGACCTTCTGATGACCTCATGGAACTGAATTTTCGAGTAGTACTGTTTTGGGTCGTGGTGCTGCTCTGTGGCTCTGCTGAAGGCAGCATCCTGTACCGGGTCCAAGAGGAGCAGCCTCCCAACACTCTTATTGGTAGCCTGGCAGCAGACCAGGGACTGCCAGACTCGGGTCACCTTTACAAGCTAGAGGTGGGTGCCCCTTACCTTCGTGTCGATGGAAAAACAGGAGACATTTTCACCACTGAGATTCCCATAGACAGAGAGACCCTGCGGGACTGCCGATCTCTCGCTAAGGGTAAACCCTGCTATCTGGAATTTGAAGTATCAGTGACAGACCTGATACAAAACCAGAGCCCACGACTTATCGAAGGACGCATTGAAGTACAGGACATCAACGACAACACTCCACAATTTCCCTCTTCTGTGCTCACCATCTCTGTCCCTGAGAACACGATCATGGGGGCATTATTCTCCATTCCTCTAGCTACAGACAGGGACTCAGACAGGAATGGCGTGGCTGACTATGCGCTGACTGCAGGGCCAGATGCAGCAACCTTGTTTGGTTTACAAGTGGCTGATGACAGAGGAGGGAAGCTCCCACAGCTCATTGTCCTGGGCAATTTAGATCGTGAGCTGAAGGATTCCTATGACCTCACCATCAAGGCAGTGGATGGAGGAAACCCTCAGCGCTACAGCAGTGCTTTGCTCAGGGTGGTAGTGACCGATGCAAATGATAACTCCCCCAAGTTTGAAAAGTCCACGTATGAAGCTGAAGTTTCAGAAAATAGTCCAGTGGGACACTCAGTGTTGCAGGTAAGAACATAATACTATTCTTTTCTTAAAGACCACATTTTAAATCAAATTAAAGTTTCCAAAATTAATTGCAACCAAAAATGATTTGTACTACATGATGAATTGTTTGAAATTCAAATTCAAAATTGGGATTTTATATTCAGATGCTAAGAATTCAAGCAATTATCAGAAAATGTATCAAGATGTTTTTGAAGAAAATTATTCCTCTTATAATTTTATACAGCCTGGCAAAATATGATGTTAGTGTAGACATGCATATTTAAAAAAAACTGCAAAATAGCCTTACAACTCTGAATATTCAATATTTCACCTCTAAAGTGTAATTTTTGGGAAGCCACGGCCACACACATTATTTCTTGAAATGAGTTTTATGCAAGCTTCATTCACTCCTATTGTTCTAGTGGCATTTTTAAGTAACACTAGAAATATTAGAGCATTAGAACATCATGTTAGTACAGGTAATTAAGCTGCTTATTGCTTTTGTTGTGCTATTATACTTGTGGAAACAAGTGTTAGAGATGCACAATGTGAGACTGTAGGCGTAAGATGCTCTGTGTAGGATTTTCTCAGCATACTGCTGTGAAATTGCACTGACTTTCACTAAAGAAATAGCGGCCCTAATATTTTACCATATGTTTTCATGGGAACCTAGAAAGGGAAATAAAAGAGAAAAAAAGGCAAATGACATGACCATCAAAAGCAGATAGGAAAAGCAGTATTGAAATATGCCTAAATGAAGTTGTTCGCATGCTGTGCTTTGAAGTGATCAGACTTTCATTGATCCATTTATTCATTCATCCAGTGACTAATGATTAGCCTTGGAAATCCTACACTGCTTTCCTTTAATTAGAACTCCAAAATGTTGCACATAATCCTTGTCTTTAACCAAAAAATATGTTTTGATTGTAGGTCAAAGCAAATGACTCTGACATGGGCCCTAATGGAGAGATTGAGTACACCCTTCACCAAGCAGTCGACCCAGTGCCGAAGCTCTTACGAATTGATCGATCCACTGGCATTATCTATGTCAAAGGCCCTCTGGACAGGGAGGAAATCAGCAGCTTGTCATTTTATGTGGTGGCGAGGGATAAAGGTCCTCAACCTAAAAGCTCGAAGACATTTGTAACCATTGAGGTGACTGACCAAAATGACAACGCACCAGCTGTGGAGATCCGTGGGATTGGTCTTGTAACTCACAGTGAAGGAGTGGCTAATATTTCAGAGGACATGCCAGTGGGAACAGCTGTTGCTTTGGTGCAAGTGTCTGACAAAGATGAAGGAGAGAATGCTGTGGTCACTTGTGTGGTAGCAGGAGATGTCCCCTTCCAGCTCCGCCCTGCCAGCGACTCCTCTAGCGACAACAAGAGGAAGTATTTCCTCCAGACCACCACTCCTCTTGACTATGAAAGAATTAGGGATTACCGAGTAGAAATTGTGGCTGTGGATTCGGGTAACCCAGCACTCTCCAGTACAAACTCTTTAAAGGTGCAGGTGACTGATGTGAACGATAACTCTCCAATATTCTCCCCAACTTTATTTGAAGTTGATTTTGCAGAAGAAAACCAACCAGGGGAGAAGGTTTTGGATGTTACAGCCTCCGATGCTGACAGTGGCACTAATGCTGAACTCCTCTACAATATTGTGGCAGAATCATCCATCAAAGGTTTGTTTGAGATTGACCCAAACACTGGCGAAGTAAGAGCCAGAAGCCCACTTGATCGTGAACACAAAGAACGGTATGAGTTTCGAGTCACTGCAGCAGATAAAGGGTCACCTGTTCACAAAGGAACAGCAACTGTTGTAATAAAAGTCCTTGATCGCAATGACAATGACCCCAAGTTCATGCTTAGTGGCTACAGCTTTTCAGTTTTGGAGAACATGCCTCCCCTCAGTCCCGTTGGTATGGTGACAGTCCTAGATATGGATAAAGGTGAGAACGCTCGTGTTCACCTGTCTGTAGAACCTGATGGAGGCAAGTTTGTTGTTCAGAATGGAACTGGCACCATTCTCTCAAGCATCTCATTTGACAGGGAGAAAGAAAGCAGCTACACATTCCGTCTAAAAGCAGTGGATGGAGGAGAACCACCCAGGTCTTCATATGTGGGTGTTACCATCAATGTGCTGGATGAAAATGACAACGACCCTGTAATCACTAAGCCCTCCAACTCCTCTTTCAGGCGTTTGTCACCTCTTGCTTCCCCAGATAGCCATGTTGAGGTCGTGGAAGCTGAAGACCTGGACAGTGGGCCCAATGCAGAGCTGGTCTTTAGTATTGCTGGTGGTAACCCTTATCAGTTATTTCGCATCTCCCCCTCTAGCGGAGAGATCACCCTGGCAAAGGAGATGACCCGCAAACATGGTGGACTGCATCGCCTTGTGGTGCGAGTGAGTGACAGGGGCAAGCCTGCGCGCCATGCCACTGCTCTGGTTCACATCTATGTCAATGAAACCATTTCAAATGTCAGCTTAGTGGAAGCCTTAGTCGGACACAGTCTTTACACTCCACTAGACAGGGACATTGCTGGTGATCCTGACAATGGTTTTGCTGCACAGCGCAGTAACATTTTGTTTGGAAGTCTCGCTGGTGTGGCAGGCGTTGTAATGTTAATTTTGGTGGTGGTATTTATTCGACACCGCATCCAAAGAGAAACTAAGAGTGGCTATCAGGCTGGCAAAAAGGAAACAAAGGACTTGTATGCGCCCAAGCAGGCACCAAAGAATGCCAAAGGCAAACGAGGAAGGAAAGGCAAACCCCAGAAGTCCCCAAAACCTCTCGGGGAAGACGAAGAGGTCAGCCTTCAAAAAAGTCTCAAGTTCAACCTCGATGGAGTCAATGATAGCCCCAGGATACACCTGCCCCTCACTTATTCACCAGGAAGCCCTGATATAGGCAGGCACTACCGCTCAAACTCCCCCTTACCCTCCATTCAGCTGCAAGCCCAATCACCTTCAGCCTCTCAGAAGCACCAGGCCGTCCAGGACCTGCCAGCAGCCAATACCTTTGTAGGGACAGGAGGAGACGACAACTCTACCGGCTCAGACCAGTACTCAGATTACAGCTACAAGACCAGCCAGCCGAAGTACAACAACAAGCAGGTAAAGTCATCCCTAACAAAATGTACCTGTAGTCTAGATGCTGTGTCTGAGGAGTGGATGATTGGTGTGCTGCATTGTTTGAGTGTATTAAAGAGAGGTAATTCAATTTTAAAACTTACATCTATTATTATTTTGTGCAGCAACTTTAAACCATCTCATAGACTGAACGACTCTCATTTAGGATTGTGTTGCCAGCGACGATAATTTGCTCTGATTTACTTAAAAGACAATTTGAATAATGTGAGGGGCATTTATTGTCATTGTGAGATCAGTCTTGGATTGTAAAAATGTAAAATGATGCTTAAAAATTTATTGCAGATTTGTTGCTGCCACTCCATTTTTATTTTCATTTTCATTCTCTGCAGAACTGTACATAATATGAGATGACAGACTAAGGAGAGACCAAATGCCTGCTCCAATTTAAAATATACATAAGTTGTTTAAAAATGAAATGGCTCTCTCTTCTAAATTCTAGTTGCCACGAAAAAAAAAAATCTGCGCTCACATGGACAATATGAATATGCTTTGGGAATAATGCACAGATGCAATATTGCATCACTTATTTCTCTTTCAACATTTATTTAAACTCAGCCTCATTTATTTTATAGGCCAGAGAGAAAATAAGCAAAGGATGGAGGCATACAGTTAAGAAACTTGGATGAAAATTATGATAAAAATGTTAAAAAGGCAAATGAGTAAAATATTTAAAACATTAAGAATAATTAGAGTAATTAAATTTTAAAGCCAACGAATCAACTGAAACAAGAACAGCTGGAAGTAAAATAAACTTAAATTGCCCTAAAGATAAAACCGAGTCATGCTTTAGATTATTCTGCGTGTTATTTCAGGCTGCAGGTGCACAGTGAGTGAAAGTGGATTTTCCAAGCTCAGTAAAAACAGCCGGCACCTGCAGCATAATCCAATCATGTGAGCATGTTCGAAAACATTAAAAGACAGAAATGAAGTAATGCAAGGGGGTAAAAAAACAGTGAAATAATTAAACCCAGTGTCTGTCATACTTTACAGAGAGGCAGGCCACTTAACCTTAGCATACAGCTCACAATTATGAATGTTATAGTTATTAGTGGTAATAATTCTTAGTGTAGAGTGATGAACAGCATCCAGTGGCTTAAGAGTTGCAGCTGAGGCATGCATGTATATAATGTCACCATAATCTAACTATAATAGAAAAATTGCTTCAATCTGCTACTTTCTACAATACAGAGGAAAACACAATATTACCAGCGGTGACATGTCTCGCTATTTGTTTTGCTCCCTTGTAACTTCTCTGGGGAGGTGAAATTGGATGCACAAAGAAAGTTGTTGCAAGAAAGGAAAAATATACAGTCAATTGTTGCACTGCTAAATACCGGAGGTGGCCCATCATATTTAGTTTCCAGTTTGTCAGTGGAGTTGAGCAGGGAAGGTCCATTTCTCAGTTACTTACTTGTGCTCTTCTGCCTGACCTCTAGTGCTCTGATCTCTGCAGGTCACTTGCTCTTATCTCCCTGCTCCTTATGCTCTTATCTCCTCTTATCTGTACAACATTTGGCAAGGCTCAAATCGCCATGGAAACAGAAATATTAATAGACTCAGAGGGGATTACGAACAGAAAAATTGTAGAGTCTAGGGATAGAAAGCTAGTGTGTCTCTAGGTTTCTGTGTCATCTGCATCTGTGGGAATGTGCGTCTTGGACTAGACAAGTACAAATGTGTATTTGTGTGTGTGCAGGAGAGGATAAAGTGGACTACCATTATCCTTAAATAGTATAACATTCTGTGTAATAGAGCAAAATGTCCAGATGTCTCCATCCCACCGGTTAGACAGCTATGCTTGCGGCATTGAAATGGATCTCTTTCTCTCTCTGTCAGGAAATAATGTACTGAACTCTCACTTAACATTAGAAAAAAAACTCACACACACACACACACCCAGTGTCAGTAAGAGGCAAAATCAGTATCACATAACTTCAAAGAACCTCCAACTCCAAATACAGCCTAATACAAGGGCATCCCATCACAAACAACCACATTAAGAAACGCAGGGGTGTGATTAACAACCTATCATGAGTGATACCTCTGAACCTCACAGAGGGATAAGTGATATATATTTGTGAATCACACAACAGGGGGATCTAACAATAGCCCGCTACATTCATGTCGCCACAGTGGTATTCAAAGGATGCCCCTTACTTCGTACGGGAAACATTTGACATTGATGTATACAATTTATTTTCATCTGAGATGCGTTGACATGAGCTTTCAAGACACTTCACACACCACAGTGTCATACATACAAAACAGTTTGACACTCTCCAAGGCTTTACAGATAACGTTTGCCACATAAAAATTAGTAAAAAATAGAAGGGGAAGGCATTCCGCCGACTTCTGAACATGTGTAGGTGACACATTTTCTGTGCAGATATCTTCAGAGCCAGTCTCACAGTTGGCTGGTTGGTAGTTTCAGCAGATGCTAGCTGACAGCTTAGGTGATCACAAGCCTTTGTGGGTGGAGTCAGTTTAGAGAACAGTCACCACTGTCTCCTTGATGGACAACATAAGGGACCAAAATGACTGCAAGCCACAGGGTGTGTCTGGGTATTTGTGTGTAGTGCCAATCTCTGCGCTTGTGTGTAGATTTGCTGCTTAGTGAAACAGTGTTAATTGTAACCGTGGCACAGATGTAAGCTATCAGCACTTGACAGTATTGTGTATGTGGTTGCCCAATATGATAACATATCAGACATGACTCAAGTGATTGACACAAAAAACACAGACAGATGCTGAAGCTCATGTGACATACCTCAGCAGATGTTGTCTCATGTATGGCATCCCCTCTCAAATCAGGAAGAACAGATTGACCAAAATATATAATTAAAGTAACTGCCAAGTGATGTGACAGATGTAGAGTGGTGCCCTCGCTTTAATTAACTATGCTACTCTCGACAATGGCTTCTCATTTGGAATATGGTCAGGTGTCTAGGTTTGCACTAAATTTCTTGATATTATGTCTGAAAGTTACAGCTTGCATGTTCACGGATTGTGAGCACATGAAATATAATCAGCATTTTGTAGTAAAGTTTCTTTTTTTTTTTTTTGCTGTGCAACTGTCTGAAACATGAGCGTTATTCTTTTTTCTCTCCCAGACATCATTTAGAGACAGTTCCCTTACCGATCTATTGTCGGGTAAAATCTGAGTCAATATTCAACAGAGTGATGAAAAGATCTGATCTAAAAACTGTAGAACAGACCTGTGTTGGTGCTCTGATACATATGTCTTTGTTAGCACCAGTTTGAGACATTAATAGTAAGGGCATGTTTAAAGCATGAGCATATTTTATATTAGTTTGGGATTAGAGCTGAGGGAAGGTTTGCATCATGACACAGCATCAGGATGACATCATTACAAATATATTTGCAAATCATGAATGTTCAAAAGTGGTTGGTTTGGAATTATTCTTATTCACAACAACAACTTAAAGTTAATAATAAGAATAGAAAGATGAACAATAACACTCATAAAATAAGAACAATAAATGTAAATATGTATATTCTTCTGCACATGATTATGTATTACTTTACTACAAATATATAGAGGATAATATTTAATTGTGCTGTATTGTGTCAGTATGATTTATATAGTCGAGGTAACAGTATCCTAGAATTTATTTACATCTACTATGTTGCCTGGTCTTATTTTTGGTGTATTAATTTTGTTGTCTATTATAACATGATTATATTTTTTTGTCAGAGGATAATTTCTTTGTATTGAAACTTCTTCACCTAAAAATGTTAGCTTTGAGAACAGCCCAAGGCTGCATAGTACAATATTTCAACTTCGTACATTCAAAAAAGGCCTTCTCGAAAGCGCCAAAACCACAACAGATGTTAAAGATGTCCTAATTAGATCACAGTATTATCTAAGCATGTGCCAGCTATACGGGCAAAGCAATATTTGTTTTGTTTCCTTCACTGGGAGCTAGTAGCAATATCAATTCAGAAACATTTTGATCTTCTCCCAAGACTCTGTAGAGGAATTTTCAGCCCTCTAATTGCTTTAGATTAACCCAGTTTGGCACAGAATTCCTGAAATGCAGTTTCCGGGATATAGTATTATACAAAAGACATACTCCCTCTGATCAGAGTTGGGCAAAAAATACCCATTGCCCCACAGTAAATTCAAAATAAATCCTTTTTTCTGAAATGCTTGTTCTAAAAACATGAAGCAGGAAATGCCAGGAATAGATTTAGACATCCAAAACCCTTAACCACAGTTGTAACCAATGGTTGTCATGTACTGTATGTGTCTAGAACCAATGAAATTCAGTACCATGGACAGGGCTTTTGCTGCCAACTGCTCCAACGCCTCTGTGCAGATGGAGTACCGTTGCATCACGGGCTGTAACAAAGATGTGAGGCTAATAAAGACCAACTCCATTTCTCTAGGATCCTTTGTCAACATGCTATAGAATTATGCTAAACAGTTTCATTTTATTTGAAATTCTAAATTTAAAAAAGAGGCATATTTTATTATAAGTATTAAAATCCCACTAACACCTAGAACAGAAAAAAAAATCTTTTTCACAGCTTTTTTTTTCATAAGTAAACATTTTTTTGGACAAGTGCCAATCAAACAAACCCATAATGCTCCTATACTAAATTTAAGCAAACATGATGAAATGTCTGCATTATGGGGTGTTGTAGCTTCTCTGTGCTGAATATGAGAAGAGTTCCCTGCAGTTGCTTTCATACCGCCTGCACCTGTTTATGTAATATTGCAATTAAAGTGGGGACACTGGGAATTTTCCTCAGGGTCTTGGCAAGTTAAACCATTCTCAGGTGTACGCACACAGTTTTGTTATTGAGCCTGGGTAGGCATTTACATCCAGGAAAATGTGGATTTCAAAGGGATAATTACGAATAAGGCAATATCCTGCTCTGGGTGAATGCATAATGTACAGTATATCATGTGCAATGTGCTTAATGTGAGTAGACAGAGAGAGTTTATGCTTGTTTCTGGATTATTATTGTTGAAAAGTAACTTTATATTATTTTCACACTACAGTATATTAAAATGCACAACATATTTGCACATAAACATGCAGAAATTTAGATCTTGTGTAGTGTAGGTTTATATGTGGCCATGTTAAATCAACCCTGATAATTATCATGGAAAATTAACGGCCACACACTGCGACACAGACGTATCTAGAAAACAAAACACAGTAAGCTGCACATTTCTAAAACAAGAAAGCTGGGGGTTTGTGCACCTTTGTAGTTTACTCCCTCATCACCCTTGAATGTGTGATATTGCATGATGGTTGCTGCAGAAACCAGTGACTCACATTAGCCATTAGAGCTGATAATTAGCCCTGTTGAGTCCAAAAGCTAGCACCTTTTTTCACACTCTACTTAATGACAATCTTGGGTTTGAACAAAAAAAAAGCCAAGAGAGTGGTAGGAAATACTGAGAATCATGTGTTACACGGCAATCATCACTCCTTGAAAAGCTGTAAATGCATTCTTTATATGCATTCACACTGTTGAAGTGCTTTATTTATCCGGAGTGGATGAGTATTGTTCTCTTCAAGGCTACTCACTCATCTCCCTTCCTGTCTACGGTTACCTAAAGCCGATCCAGTGGATTCTAATAGCAGGAAAGGAGGTAGAGTGAGTAACTGTGAGTCTTAATTAACCTGCTTCTTTGTTAAGCAGGGCCCACACTTTGTGAACTTTAGGCATCCCTTTGAGCTGGGATTAGCCCAATTTAGTCCAATACTGCTGTTTGAAGTCAGCAGAGGTGTATTACAGACGAGGCCGGAGGCAAAATTTGCACTTGTTCTACAAGACTGTGACACATTATTCTCTCTTACTCGTACTCAAGACCAGTGAAACCTAGGAATCATTGAAAATATGTCATCTGCATTTCAGCTATTTTCTCTATCTTTCTCTATCTTAGTTTCCAATCTTCCTCCCAGTATTTTTCAAGCAGACATGATGCACACACACACAGACACCCACATGCAGACACACACCTACACACACGCAGCTCTGTGTGCACCACATATTTGTCCTGGCTGATTACCCAGAAAAAGGAGGCTGGAAGGAAAGTGAGGTAATACTGGAGTCATTTACGCTGCCTGTGCTACATGTTTTGCCTACTGTTTTATAGTGTAAAAGCATGATTCAATACATTGTGTTGACATTGCAGTGTAGTGAAAATACTGTACACATTTTAGTCACCAGTACAGCTGCCATTTCACAGCTTAGCTTCACATTTTTGCCCCCAAAATTTTTATAATGCAGACAGTCATATGCTTATTGGGTTAACAAATCAGCTTAAACACACCATAGTGACATTAGGTCACAATATAATATATCTAGTACTTTGTCTATTTTTATAATAACAACATATTCCCTCAGAGAAATGTTACTAGTACAGTTATATAACTGAATTTCCTAGAAGACACTATATATATATATATATATATATATATATATATATATATATATATATATATATATATATATATATATATATATATATGACAAGATGTTTTTTTTCAATGAAGATAACATTAAATTAGTCAAAAATTCAGTCTAGACATTGTTACTGTGGGAAATGACTTTTGTAGCTGGAAACGGCAGATTTTTCATGGAATAGCTACATAGGCATACAGAGGAACATTTCCAGCAACCATCACTCTTGTGTTCTAACGGTACATTGTGTTAGCTAATGGTGTTGAAAGGCTAATTGATGATGAGAAAAACCCTTGTGAAATTATGTTAGCTCATCAATAAAAGGGTGAGTTTTTTGTGTATATATATGTGTGTGTGTGTGTGTGTGTGTGTGTGTGTGTGTGTGTATATACACTATAGCGACACTAGAATAACTGCGTACTATAAATAATGAATCCATCTTGAAAATGACATTACCTGAGTGCAGTGAGAAAAGTACCAACACTAAGTTTAAAACACCAACCAAAAAGCTTGTTAAAAGAAATTTGTCATTTTGAGTTTATATAATGTGATATTTGTGTCTTATGAACAAACACTCAAAGGCTGTCTTAAGAGCAAAAGCCAGTAATGAATGTATGGTTCTTTGATCCACCCATGATGGAGCTAAGGCACGGCTGGATCAAACATAGTCACGAAGATGACAGGCTTGGAGTCTCAAGAGAAGGCTTTCAAAGCTTCGAATAAACTTAAACTTGCCATCTACTACTGAAAGAGTGCATAACATAAGGGTACAAAACAATGCTGGCTTGTTTGTCATGGTGCGTCATACATCACTATGCTTTTCTTTCAGCCATATTTACTGGGTGTACTAAGTCCGTAGTTTGGACGAGATCATACTGTCAACATTCAGCTAACTGACACAAGAAGCTGGACTGTAGACTCCAGTTGTTGAAATCATGACAGCCTTATAGTCCTCAACAAGGAGGGTGGCTCAGGCATACACTGTCGAGCTAGCAGACAGGCAGGACAACAAAAACTGGTGCTCAGGTAAGTTGCAGACATACAGATAACAGGTACAACAGAAAAAGAGATGCTGGGCAGATACTGAAACAGACAAACCCGTAACAAGAGGAATGGCCAACTGCTAAAGTACAAAGGTAACATGGCCTGGCAGTGAGCAGCCCCTCTGAAATACTGGGACTAATTACTGATGAGTAGCAGCCCAGTGGACGGTTGATAGGGTCAGGTGCAGTAAGGACACAAACAGTAGGAAGGGGAGAGATGACAAACAGAGGAAAATTCCAAGACGAGAAGAGCCAGAGGCTGTATCTCAATGGGTCTAGCGTGTACAGAAAGAGAGGGAAATGGTGCACAAGGCACCATAACTCCTGCTTGACCAAATCTGAGTTTCTGTAGGTGAGCTGCGTGTTTGTGAGTGACACAATTGGACTTTATTAGAAAAAAGAATGCAATTCTATGTGTATGTGGCTGCCGGCGACAGACTGAGTTGCAAGTCTTACTGCATTATAGTGGAGTCAAATACAATGCAATTTTGACTGAACGAGATTTTGGCAAATGTATTTTTGAGATAATACCACAGAGGGATAGATAACAAAGGGTTCACTTAGATTGTCAGCACAACAATAAGCTTAGTGTCATCCACCAGTTGTCTGTAAAATACAGGGAAGACTAAATGCCATGCATTACACTGCTGAGCTACACGGGTCCTCTGGATTGTTAGTGTATGAGCTACTCCCATCCTGACTCACTTGCTTTCCCATTAGAAAGTGAAGCCAAAGACTCCAGAGCCTTTCCATTATTTTCTGCTGAAGCATTGCGTTTAAATACTGTGCGCCTTTAATTTCATTTTGTTTAGGATGGGTGAACACAAAGACTCGACTGGCAACTTCCCTTTGGGACAGTAATTAAATTAAAGCATAATAAAATATTCTTCATGCGTCCTGAAACCATTTGGACTATTTTACATTGAAAAATATTCTCATAAAAGTTTCATGCAAAAAAATTCACAAATAAAATACATTAAAAAAAGTCGCACATAAAACATGACAAATCTCTACATAACTGCTTCCCACTTTTTCGCCACTGCAGTTCCTCATCATAGAAAGTAACTGCCACTAAATTTGGCCATTATAGACAAACTGCTGGCATTCCTTATTACCATATGCGCGTCAGGCACAAGTGAATATTCATTAGAAACAAACGAAGCAAATGAAGGTCTCAAAATGATGAATTCAACTGTCTCAAGTCTCTGTGAACGTACTTTTCCTGGAGCTTTTAGTTTGTAGTTAGTACTGAAGATTGCTGGTTAATGAGACGAAGAAAACTGGTTGACATGCAGTTTATTTATCAGATAACTGAAGTGAGTGTCAGTCTGTCAATATGAACTAATCTGCCAGGCTACTCTTGATATTATAAGAAAAATGAGACAAGAAAGCTATCAAATAGTTTAACTTTGGGTTTATTTCTTTAAATTATTTAAAACATCCAGACAACAAAATCTTAAGAAAAGGAAGGAATTGTAGTACTTTCACTAAATCTCTATGGCGGTGGTCTACAGATTAGGATTTATGTAGTAGTAGCACATATAACTTTGAAACACCCTTGGATGTCCTTCTGATTGCTGAAGTTAGTAAGCGACACTCGACAAATTACAGTAATCTGCATAAACATGTATATGGGATGTCAAAAAAAGTCTGTGGTTGATTTTCTGACTCAGTTTCCTCACTTCTGCCTTCAAATCGAAGTTTGTCCTTGACCTTCCTGCTGCTGTAGCTCCAGCAGCCAAACCTGTGTAAGTGCATTACAAACAAGCGGGCTTCTTTTTAGACATTTAGCTCACTGACTGAAATAGCCAGCCAAACAGAACAACACCAGAAGCAGCACTACAAAACCGGCACCTCTCATCCAGAGCACAGATGCACTGAATTTTTGAAGTGCCTTTGGAAAAGAATCTATCTTTTAAAATGTATGGGGGAGGCAGAGTAGAGTGTTGTTGGATTGTGCAAGCCTGGGAAAGACTAGGTTTGTGCAATATTAAATTATACCATTCTTTGCTCTGTGCAACATATGCTAAGTGCAACTGGCAAGAAGGTACTCATGTTTAAGCAGACGATGAAAATTAACCGAATATAATAACATGGCAACAAACGAATCTGCCTTAATCATTTCACTGTAGAAGTCTGGTATCATATTGCCTCAAATCCTTAGACTCCAACCATGTGTGTCTTCTTTAGTGGGTCTGCTCATTGCTATTAAAAATTGTTCCAGGCAGGTGGAAATAGAGGCCAATAATATTCATATAACGTCCTCAGACATCCTCTGAAGTGTCTTGCCAGGATAGAGGTGTGCGTTACCTTGAGTTACAATAGACAGAGACGGATGTCAGCTGTGCGATCTGGCTCTGCACAGTATAAAAGATGGCACAGCTCAATAATCAAGACTTATGCGGAAACGCTGGATGCACAGACTGCCTCCTATACTCAGCACATTTACTATTACTTGGCACCCTCCGTGTACCCTTCTGATACTTTCTGTTTTAAGCTCACTTAAAGGCTGGAGCACCTAAGTTCCAGGCTGCTTCCTAATTATTCAGAGGCCAATGAACTGTCAAAACATGGAGGGACACTGTTTCTTTAAGGTTGTGCAACTTAGTAAGTCAAATTTTATTTGATGCATGCCATGCTCATTAATATGCATATTTCTGGCTGCACACCAGCAGACCAGTGACGTGCCAGGCTTATTTGTGGGTTCCAGGTAGTTGAGGGGAGAAGATTAAAAAGTGGGTTGAGTGAAAATGAGAATCCATAGATCACTATGGACACATACTGGTGTACATATTCAGCACCTCAAACCAGGCAGGCAGCAGGGTGCATATTATAAGGCTTCAGTGAAAAGTGTAAATGGGCACATTTAAACATATCTAATTAAGTAATTGAGATATTAGAATTACACCAGAACTAGCATTCCAGGTTAAAAATTGACTGGGACTAGAATTTTACCATATACAGTATGTTCTCTCTACAGTTTCTTACCTTTCGTGATATATACTGCATATATATTTTCTATGTACTTAAATATAGCTGCTGTATGTTGCTCAGTGTTTCTAAATCTGCTACCAGACACTAAGGTTTGACTGATTATTGCTTAGGCTGGTCATTGAAATCATATTTGTTTAAAACCGATTTCTGATATAGTACGTTAATGTAAAAATGTAGTGTCTTGGCTCTGATGCAGCCGCCCCTCTCTATCTGTAGTCACCACTCTGGAGTCTTGAGCAATTTCCTGCCCACAGCACTATCTGATTGGTGACGCATCACAGGTAATTGTCTATCAGCACTGAAGGATAAATGCTGGAAAGTCCTCTTTTAATTAGACAGATTTAAAACATAAATAAAAAATATTCTAAATTTTGTCACCAAGATTTTTATTTTCATTGCAAAAATATATTCTGTCTAAATACCAGCAATTTATATCCTTGATTACTAATAATCTGTATTGGCATCAACCCTATAAACAACTAAACTATTTCAGGAGTGTTTCTGTATAGGAATGTGTGGTAGGCTTTAAAGACAACAATATTTTCGCACTAATACTTTCAGTATTAGTGACCATCAACAAGAAGCAGAAGTAATAATCATGCACTGTCCAAAAAAATTTAAAAAATGAAACTATGGAAATGAGACATTATTTGCAAACCCCTGTGTGTGCAGATAATATTTCGAGGTTTCTCACTAGGTAACAGAGGAGGCATTGATTGAGAATGCTTCAGATAAAACCCTTTAACTAGAGGGACGATCAACGCCTTGAGAGCAACACAGACAGCACAGAGGCAAATGATTTCAATTAGCAGGCTTGCCCTAATGAGTGAACCATCCGTTGAACTAGGACATAAGTATTGATTTCATTTGCACCTCACTCTTAGACTGAATGATCAGAGGTGGTCCTTTGAGATTGGTTGGTCCTGCTGCAGCAGGGACTGGCAGGTATAGATAATGGGCCAAGACTGCACAGGATAGAGCAGTGAACTCCTCAGTGGGTAGAGCATATTTAACATACTTGTAAACTCGTGTCTGGAGATCCCTTTTTTGCAATTAATGTACCTGTAAAAGCTCACATCTTTATTTTTCCACACATTGCTGTCTGCAGAGACAAAAGGTGATTTTCTTTCTTTTTTTAAGCATGGCATTATAAAAGTTGGAGAACGTGCCAACCAAGTGTGCCAACAGTGTAACACTTATTACTTCCAGCTTGCCTATTGTTTAAAACAGATTTCCTGGCATTGTGCACCAGGACTGGTGAGGCATGGCAAGGTAATTAACACTTCAACAGCAGGATATAGTTTGTCTCCAACCAAAGTTAATGTCTCACTGTTATGGCTTATGACACTCCAACATACAGAACATTATAAATATTAGCCAAATGAGGTAATCATTTGAGGATTTAGTGGTGGACTTTCTTTGCTGCATTATCTCCAAAGATTTTAATAGTCATTGGCACCTTTCATGGACACTGTTCCATTCATCATGTCAGCCTTTATGCAGTTATTATGCTTTAAGCATTTTTAATAATGTAGCAACGTATTGATTTAAGGGCAAAGGGATCTGTGACTAAAACCTTCCTGATGAATGGCAATTGTAGCTGAACTTTCCGTGCAGCTCGTCCTGACTGCCAACCACAAGCCCTCTTGATGTCATCAAAATGCTCAGCAGTGCTGACTTGCTCTTTGATGTAGAGGGAAAATAATTAAAGTGATGCTAGTGATCTATATGTATTAAAAAGTGAATGTCTCTCCCTATCGATCAAGTGTGATGAAATGTCTGATGAAAAGCCAGCGGTTCACAATGATCTGCTCTCATTTCTGCTCAGCCTCATATGCTGTCTGCGAGGGGCACATGGTCAAATTCCGTCTTTTAAAAAATAAAATAAAATGAGTAACTCCTTTAGGTAAAGCTGTGTGGAGGCTCAGCTCCCTGATGGCATTGCCTTTAGCTGAGATATTATATCACCACACAACCCAGCCTCCTTACCTTCTGCCAGGCAGATTAGTGCTTTTATCAATAAGCAGCTTAGCACCAAAGTGTCCCTCAATAATATGCCATGGTGTTTTTTTTTCTCCCTCTGCTTTAACTCCTGGGCTTCTTTTCCATCTCTTTTGCTCTTACACATTCTCATACTCTCACATTTCCCTATATTCACCTCATCTCCCTTCCCTGCCAAAATTCTCCCCTTTCTGTAACTCTGGGTATTAACCTCTGACTTAGACAAACAGCGATACATTATGTATTCTTCTCTTCAGGTCACATTAGGAACCTAGACGGGGCCCAGGAGGGCCAGAGAGCAGCATCCCCATCAGACATACTACCCCATTAGAAGCCTGCAGTGCACCATAAAACCCATTAAGGTCCATTAGGGAAGTACTCTGGCCCACAGACACCTTTAAGGCCAGTCAGCCACAAAGGTGCACAGTTACAGATGGTGTTAAACTTATTTGATTTGTCATTGAAACACCATGTGTTCTTCAGGCTATTTATTCAGTGCCATGTGTCAGATAGGGTTGCATAAAAAGCATCATTTTGTATGGCAATTGTGTCATGCATTATGCTAAATTTGCTGCAACACAGCTTCTGAAGTTTTATTGCGACAGTCATATCTCATTAAGTCCCAACCATCCTTGAATTCAGTGATGTCTGGTGACAGCTGTTTTAACTGTACAGCTCTGACATTATTTTTCCAGTTAGCAAACCAGCACACAATGCGAAGTATCGCAATAAATATAAATTAGCATAAGCATTATTGAGCTTAAACAGATCCCAGCTGAGATTTCACTCAGTCTTTTGCAACCGCCTGAGCACATTCTCCAGCAAATGGCAGCTCTTTTCACCCTCCTTCGATTGGAACAATTGCATACAGCTGTGAGGTTTCAGCATACTGCCTCTCATGTGATTAGAGCCCTGCTTATTATGTTTGATGAGCCTGACCCAAATCTTCCAGAGGCAGACACATTTTTCATGGCGAGTTTGAAATTCTAAATCCTAGATCAAGTCAAAGGTGAATCCGTGACTTGGCCACGGATTGCTATTTCTGTTGCTTTTCTGCGGGGGGAATCGGGCATAAAAGAACTGCTGCGACATGCCGTCTACTGTTTGGTCTTTTGGGGGGATTTTCATGACATTTAATAAACATTATCAGCCGCTACGAATGTGGATAACAGTTCTAAGGCAATATGATGTGTCACAACATACCCGTCACACCAAAGGTTTACCACATGGAGCTCTACCTAATGAGCGCTTTTTAATTAGCTTTGGGAGAATGTTTCTTTTTGTGATGAACTTATGGAGTTATGATTAATTTCATGTGTTTCATGCCTTTTTTTTGCCCCACTTTGTTAACAAGTGAGGAACTCACATTTTTTTTTCTCGAGACTGTCTCTCATATTTTAATGTTATTTTTTAAAATGTTTCTATGATTGCATTTTTAATATATTTACCATACATATAAGACTATATGGCGCATTTTTAGAGTTCTGACTGGATTACCCGGTGGGTAAAGCACACAACTGCCCAAAAGACCCACTTTTACAACTTATAATCAGACTGGTATGATGCCAAATGTGTTCAAAAATTTACAATTTGATATAAATTATATCAGATCCTCCATATTGTGCCCCTGTTCCTGGAGCGACTCTGTGATGCAATCTAGATTTGAAACCTTCAATGCTTAAGAGCTTAAGTGTTTTGACAAACTGTTTCCATTAAGGCTAGGTAGTAGTTAGTCATGTAAGGCTACAACCAACAATTATTCTCATCATCATTAGGTCTGCCAGTTATTTTCTGTAATAATCAGTTGGTTGCTCAGTGTACAAAATGTCAGAAAGTAAAAAATGGCCCATCATTTTCCCCTGAACCTCAAGTTAGCATATTCAAATAGCTTTTGTTGTCTGACCAATAATCAAAACTTAAAGGTGTTGAGTGTGCTGTCACCGAAACAGGGAAATTAGACACTTTGTTCTAAAAGGATGATTTCAATCTTTATTCAAGGAACAAAATTGTTGAAAGTTAATTTTGTCAAGTGAATAATCAGTTATTTCTGCTCTAAAGTGCTGGTTGTTTTCTGGGTGAAAATATTAGAACAGTCATGCACAGTTGGGGTCAGTCGGGAACCAGCAAAGAAAAATAAAACAAAAGTATGACACCAGGGCCCCTGGAAGTTAATCCAACCATGACTGGGAGGTCTGAGACATTATATATTTTGAAATGTTTGCACTGAAAGAGTTTCATGGCACAAATGATTCAAAATCCTGTATATATAATATAAAACAATATATTCTGGTATTTATATGCACATTTTTATTTCCCAAACAATGCTAGAGAAATTGAGATGAGCTTCCTTAGATGGGAAATCACTTCAAACACATCGCCTAAAGTATTCCATTGTGCAGATGTCTCTTTTCACATTACAAGTGCCTATGCTTGCTTCATTCCTCTTCATTCCCATAATGTCTCTTACAGTGTCATTTGCAGGAAATGAACATTTCACTTAAAAGAAGTTATGTAAATCCACATTATTATGAATCTGCAACATTGCATTTTCTCGCTCTCACAAAGGCCTTGTAACTTGTAATACGTAGTTAATTGGCCAAGAGCCTGCTGATGAGTTAGTGGGCAAAAAAATCAACAGTGAAGTGGTCCTGAACTCAACTGTGTTTGGCCTTGGAATGTAGAATAACGAGGAAGGGTGTTGACAGGTTTGACTTTCTTCCTATGTCCAGTCTACAGAATGACTAATTTAATGTTATCAGTGGAATTTTGAAATGCATTGTAAGTTAATGAATGCGGCTGAAACTACAGTAATGTGACCATGCCATTTACATTTGACATTAGACACTTCACTGCTCATATGCTTTTTAATGGAAATGAGAAAAGACAGAGGAGGAAAAGAAAATTGGCAAAAGGATTTAATCTTGTTAATTTTGATGTGCCCAACATTTTAAAAATTGGAATCAAAAGATTATATCAGAATTTTCTCATTCTCACAAAGGTTTTACTTAATTACAGGAACAGCTGAAGTTTTCATTAACATTTGTGGCATTGTATGACATTAGATCATGTCAGTTTTTAATTTTACTCGACAACATTTTGACACATCCAACACTTGCAACAGTTATTAGGCAGTTAGACACAGTTCATTTTATATTTAGATAGAACCGTAAGTAGTTCCAATCACACTGAGTGACTTATTCACTTTTTAACTTGTTAGAAACTTCTTGAGCAGCACATCTGAATGTGCGAACAGATGTCTCACATATGTGTTTTTCAGTTGTTTTTACATGAATCAAGTGAGAAAATCGGTATCGCCTAAGTGTTTGTGGTTATTTAAACCAACCTTTTTGGCAGATAAGGCTCCCTTTCTGCTAACAATCCGACAATGCGACATATACGCACACAAATAACCGTTCAGCTGCTCCACAGTTTGCAGCAATGAGGCAAAATGATAGTCCTTAGTGTCCACAATCTCAGCATACAGCTCTCTGTGAACTATATAGTGTCTGTTGTGTAAGGAGTAGTGGAAAAGGTAGCGATTTCATAACATTGTGTTAACATTGATCACACAGAAGAAATCACATTGATGCTCCAATCTAACTCTTGCTAACAAAACAAATGTCTCAAAATGTTACATATGTCTCAACATATTTAATGTATTCTCACTGACATGGATTGTATTTATTACATCTAGCTGCAGTATCACTAATGTTAAAGCATACATAGGAATGTGGTTTGCATACATAATAAGACAAATAAAAGAAAGATCAATGAATTGGCCATCAATGAACGTATATGGGTGAACGATGAGAAGTAATAAGAGTGATGAAAGGCTTCTTGTGTATGATGCCATGTGTGACATAACAGCCTTTTCTTGGTCCAAACGCTCCTTCTGGAAGGTTTCACTAGATAATTATAAACCAGAGCTACACACAAACCATGGCAATGTCTTCTAGAAATGTTTGACAGTTAAATAGTTTTCAGTACAGGTGCAAGATGAGGGTCAGTCAGGGAGCTACAGCACCTATGAGTGCCAAATCTGCAGAGGCAAGTTGCACCATATGGCAGCCTTTGTGGCCCGCACCAACATGGAATGCGTGCATTGCAAGTAAAACGGCAGAATGACAATTGAATAGTTTTTTTGAACTCTGATCCATATGAGCAACAAGGGACACAGCACTGCGGCAGGTCGAAAAGACAAGAGCTTCAGTAACGCAGCTGAGGCCCGGACCTGGAAACACTATTATCGGAAGGTCGATATGTCACATCTTAACAAGCGGATATGCAGCAGGAGAGAAAGGAAAGGAATAGTGCAGCTGTCGTAAGGCAGAGAGGACTGGAAGGAAACGGTTCTAAATATAACAGAGACTCCAAAGTAAGCAATGGAATCCTCATGGAAACAATCATGACCATTGTTATCATTCAGGTAACTGCACGAGCAGCATAAAGATCTTACAGTTAGGTGCAGCATTTGTGGACTTTACCTAAACACCACAAACCGTTCGGGTTAATTACATCTGGTGAAGGATGCGTAGACTCATTACACACTGGGGACTAAACATGCAGTATGATTGCCAGCTACACAATGCTTTCTGAGCCAAAGAAAGTGCTTTTTAACCTCCAGCTGAGAGATTTTTTTTACTGAGGAAGCACCACCACGGTACTCATTACAGAGCCCAGGTTGGGGTAGACGCTCAGCCAATAAAAGTTTGTCGAATTCTGCCTGTGATGCATCCAGGAGTGCTATATCAGCATGCTGCCTCCGCTTCATTGCAGGAGGTACATATAGAGAAGAAAGAGGGGCATGGTCAAACTGAGATATAAGCAGCTGTTCTCTGTTTGTCTGATATTTGTATGAAAAGACAACAATTTCATGGGTGTGCCTCATGATTTATTAATCTGCATTTGAAAGAATTGCTAATATCATTTAGACAAGCCTACGGATAGAAGATTTTCCTTCAGGCTATAGGTTGCTACTGTTACTGGGACATACATTTGATTAGGCTCAGTGAGCATGTCCATGCAGGCAGACACAATTGTGTGTGTGTGTGTGTGTTCATGCAGCGTGCACGCAGCGTGCACTGTAGCATGGGCAGCATCCTCATCTCCAGCAATAGGAGAGAGGGCAGGTGCTGGCAGAGGTTGGAGGATAGATGGTGATGGGTGGTTGGCTTAAGAACGGGGAGGATCGGGGGCTGGGTTGTGGGCCAGATCTCGTCCTTGCAGTTATGAAGGAGAAACAAACTGATCTGACAGTGACAAATGAACCATCTCCTCTTCCCCAACTGCCAGTTTTATGCCTCTCAAACTCCATCCTCACCCTCAGTCTCGTCTCTCTTCCCCCCCACCATTTTCTTCTCGAGCGCCCTCAACCCTTTTCTTATTCGTTCTCACCTACCAAGCTCTTTTTCAGCCTCAGTTTCCCCGTCCTACATTTTTACTTTGCTTTTGTTCTCCTTGTGATGCTCTTTCACTTCTTTGCCTCCCACTATTCCCCATTCTCTTTTTTCCTCTGTTGCTTGAGGAGTCTTGAAGGTTTGTTATTTTTTTTTTTTGCATCTGAAGGGGTCCTGCTGCATTCTATTATGCAGCAATCTTAGTGGATTATTAGCCCATTTGATTGATAGACTGATTCTAGCATACCATAATTACTTCCCTGTTTCTGTTTCATGTCACCAATGTGACTAACGCGGCCTTTAAATACTATAAATTGCGTTGCATGCATCAAAATTTTATTGCATTTGAGTGGAATTGTCATAGCTGGGTGCCATTAACCAGGAGACACTGAAGTAGCACGGAAGATGAAGGCATAGCTCAGCAGTGATTATTGTTGAGGTTTAATGACTGTCTTGCTCCTGTAATAGACCTTCTGGGGTGTTGAAATGAGATGCCAAGCAGAGAAGACAATTAATTGCTTGGCTTCCTTTTGTCCCCACCCCCATCCCCTGTGTATTGGACTAAAACCTGATAAGATAAAGGCTTAGGGCCACCCTAATACCTTAAGAGACTCCTTTGACTATCTCACATTTATTGTGGGTGTATTGTGTGAGTTAAGTTGCCTTGTGATGCTATTTGACATAAAAGAAGAAACTTCTTTTGTTCTGATGCATTGCAGCTGCACTTTCCACTGATGGCAAACAGAACAATGCAGAATTAAGAAAAATCCACTGGATAAAAATGTATACTTTCATGTTAAGATGTCATTTATACAAGGCGTTCTTTAATAGATTTACAGTGGGATGATCTAACTATTGAGTTTATTTCAGGATACTGCGAGCACAATGCCATTACAGTACAATTCTACTGTGATTTGTTTCTGTCTTTGTTGCTTTTCTCTTCAGTGCACAACATAAATTCTATTCTAAATATTGATGTACAAAGCAGCACACAAAATGACAGCAAGATAATACTCTGTCCTTTCTTGTGAAATCTGTAGAACTGTACTTCAGTGACAGATTATAATATAGAGATAATCAAATGGCAAACATAGCAGTCCTTCCAGGCTAATCTGTCTCCATCTAAAAATGCTCGAATACAGTGCATCATTTCCCCAAGTTTTGTAAATTCATTCGGTGTTATCTGAGATATAATAAGTGATGCCTGAAGGAATGAAGGAATGCTGTACTGTAGGGCCCCCTCCAGCTAATCAGGGTAATTTTAAAATCTGCTCAAATCCTGCTAAAAGCACTGACATACATAATTCTCCCAAGTTCTGTCGAAAGCTGATCAGTATCAAAACATCAGGTCTTCTTCACTGTGATAAGAGAGACACTATTAATTAGAAGTTTCTCTCAAAGGCAAACTTACAAATATATCCCGTTTTCTGTTGCTGTTACCAAAGTCAGTTTAATTTTCTGCTGCTGCAGCTCACCTCTGAGGCGGCAGAAATTCTGGTTAAATATCTGTCTTTGCGTTACTGTTAAAACACATTTTTCATCATGATTAGTCTCATACCGAAGCAAGAGTAATTTCATACCAAGGAGTTGCTACAAATGCCACAACCGTATACACAGTTAAATAGTGGAGTAAACATATTCTGTTGGGGAAAAGAAAAAAAAGAATGCCACAGTACACACTCTTGTTTATGAGCATTAAAAATGCATTGGTGTTCTAAATCATTATAATGCAAATTCTGAGTCTGTTAAGCAGCAGTACACTGCACACATTAGATGAGTGCAAATCCATCAGGCAGAGCTAAAAAATACTGTGTACTGAATGTAATTGGAATAACAAATAGTAGGCTATATTATTCAACATATGGTCAATACCATACAGATTGGAGTCAGAGGGGGGAAAAAGCAAAATGTGCATGTTTGCCACGCCATTTCCTTTAGGCAGGCACAATATTCAGTGCCATTAAGAGAACAGCTCGCCACGGGTAATGGAAAGTGTGATGAATAATACAACCTCAACTAAATACTGTCAATCAGTTAGAGGTAAAGATTAATAACAAACAAGGCAGCTCTTAATGCCCTCATACAATTTCAATATTTTGCTTGCACATTCATATAGTTTTTGCATATTTTACTCCAACAAAGCCTGCAAACAGCATCGATTTTAAAATCAGATTTCTGCCTCTTCTTGCTTTCTGCTAAGTGTCAGTACAAACACAGCACTTAGAGTGAAGACTAAAGCATTGCAGTGTGGAATTTCAGCTCTCAATATAATGACTCTCAGAGGCTGCAGCAGCTCATACAGGGAAGGATTGTTTCTGGTTTGCAGTCATATGAAATGTCATCTGGAATTTGACAAGATATGAAGGAGCAATCCCCTTTGAGAGCTCCACTGAACCGCACATTTTCTTATATTGTTCTCTTGTTATAATCAAGCCCTTACGGGTGACCCATGTCATTGTGTGATAAAACTAATTATTTGCCACAAGAATTATTGTAGGCTCTGCTGTCTCGAGGTCAGAATAACTGGCAGCCTTCTTATACTATTAAACTGATTATCCTGTGTCACTGGCCAAGAATCTGCACACTGTTGTTGATATCACAGAGCCAAGCAGTTGTCATGGTTGTTTTCTTATTAGCTCTACGTTGTCACTCTAAGATATTAGTAAACGCTTTTAAATGTGTTTTTGTGTAAATTTCTTCTGGTGTTTTTTTTTTTTATATATATAAATGTACAGTGGTAACAAGATTAAATTAGGATGTTTGCAAAGAAAAACCAACAGGGTGAACTGATTTTGACTGGTATTTTAACCTATGAAGATGTCGGCATGAAATGCTCTTCCTCTTACTTCGGGGCAGACACTGTTTGCAACACATCTGCTCATTTATTTATTTGCAACTGTCATGGGTTTGCAGACATCTGGCTCATTTTTGGATGCGGGTCTTTTTAGAGCACTCCCTTAGGCACTTGTCCATTTTTATTTCTGACTTTATTCTGCCCTTTGTTACCTTCACAGTTTAACTGCCGTAGTTAAATGTAATTAAGGTTAGCTAGCAACCAGAATGGTAAAATGTTCCTTTTTTCCCTTTGATGTCTTGCTCACAGTTGCACTTTATGTTTGGGTGTGGAAAAAAATCACAGTGCCCCAATCAGATCATAGCATTACTTGCTATTTCTGTGATGAATACATCTGTAACATTCTGCTAGTTCGTAGAGTGAAGATCAATAGGTGTCAGTTGTTCAAACCCGAGCTTTTCTTTGTTTTCTTGTTTGGTTTTTATATTATAATGTATAATTCATGCGTTCACAAGCTATCCTGCCTCAGCCTGTGAATAGTCTTTGTTTACACAGCAACGGACTGTTAATGAAACAGGCCTGCCAAGGCTTGAATGTTGGGTTCCAGCTGTTGAAAGTGTTCATTGGCACAGCTGGAGTAGGTTTGAATTTAAAGATTCCTTTTGCCTGGCGCATTGATATTTCCATGGCTGCACACTTTCAGCTCAAGGACATCCTACAGTAGGACAATTGTTCAGCTTCCACTTCAGTTAGGACAGTATGCATCCACTGCAGCTGCATACCCAAAACTACAATTGTGAATGCAGTCTTTGAAATACGCATCTCATATTGTCAAATTAAGTATGCATCTGTCAAAGTGTTAACATGGTAAGCATGCTGTTGCTGTTTATAACTTCAGAACTCCAGCAAAATGTATTCAGAACCACAGAAGGTGTTTTACATTCCCAAATACTCGAGTTCAGTGGAGACTAACCAGGAGACAGAAATTCTGCCCTAAAACAGGGGTTCCAGTAGCAGCAGCAATATTTAGTTTCTTTCCTAATATGATACAAAACAAAACCATTCATTAGATGAGTTTAAACTGAGATATTTACCTTATTAAACGCTTCATTTTTTAACTGCCCTTTTTTCGCCGAAGGGGAATTTTATTAAACAATCATATTGTGCATTGCTTAATAGGGTCAAACTAGGAGCACAACAAGCCTATACCTGTTTGCAAAACTTAAAATTGCAGTTTCTTCTCACACCATGTTCAGATTTAGCCTGCACAGTTAAATAAGCAACCGTGATTCGTATTTTTCATGGCTGTCACGGCGCAACTTCTTCTGCATTTAAAAATGTGATGCTTGAGGCACTAGATGCAGTGAAACTTGACACCTAAATTGAGCAAAACCTTGAGAAAACGCTACTTCATCACGGATGCTGCGGCCCTTTGGGGATATGTGATATGCACAATTTAGGAAGCAGAAAACTGACATCAAACCAGCAAGAAATTTTTACCAATTACAGTTTGGTGGCTATTTATTTGGACTCCACATAGAGCACACAATAGTTGCCCTGAAAATGCGAAGGTATCGCCAGCCATCATGTGTTTGGTTATTGAAAGGTTCCATCAGCTCCGGGAGAACAAATAAACAGGTATTGCCATTCTCCCTGTGTGGTTTGCTGAAGCCAGGAATGCTTACCTTGGATATGAAGAAAGTACTCTGCTTTTGAGCCAGTGGTGAACACAAAAAAACCCCTAGATCTATGATTACTTGATTTGCACAGGTGATACACACTCACCACAGTATATTTGTTATCTGACAGGAGCTGCTTGTATCCTCTCTGACTCGTGCGCTTCCTTTGACTATTTCCACCTTGTTAACTGGGTAGCCGACAGTCTGCAGAGATGGATAAGCTCAACTATAATATATCAGAAACCTGAACATTTCAGGATCTGTTTGTGAAAGCCCCAAGAATATGTTAGAAAGACTCAGATGCATTTAATAATGTTTCTGTATGTGCTGGATAAGCATATGTCTTAAATCAATGTGCTGCAAGTGTGTGATAAGCCTTACATTTGACTGTAGTCCTCCATAAAGCCCATGCCTTTGATCTTGTGTTCTCTGTGCATTTAACACCATGTTTTTGATCCTAATTCTGTTTCTTTAAGCTTATGGATTATTGTTTGTGCCTGACTACTGAGTTTTCTATATGTGGTTTGTGCTGAGGAGGGACTTTGTTGCATTCTAAACAGTACAGTTGTAACTCATACCTGTCTGTCCTGTGAGATAAGTTTGTATTTGACCATAGATAATAACTATGATCTTTTTAATCTAGGGTAATAGTAATATCTCTTCCTTTTTCATTCATCATGTATTTATATCTGGCTAAGCCAAAATGTCAACTGGCTGCACAGATGTACATGATGTCTGGTTGTGATAACGGGGCCATTTGGTTTATGGCTTTGATACAAATCCATCTGATAAAAGCACAGAGATAGCTATAGCTCAGTGTGTTTAATACTGCCAGGGTATGTATTTGATTTTAGCCATTTGGAATTTGCTTGATTTTGTGATTTTGTACATGTTTCTCTCCAGCTGCGAGCTTGTTTGTGTCTTTCAGCTTGTCTGCCTCACTGTCGGAAACAGTCACTGACTCAGAAACAATTACCCTTATGACTTGGATATAATTCAATTAATTTCCTTCATTTCACAAGTAATAACGCATAACAGAGTTCATTTTCCTCCTTCCTATAAACGACATAAGGTTTGCACAAGAGAGCACCATTGCCGTGGGCTTCTGTTTTGCTTTCTTGGAGACACAGTTCCATGAAAGTCTTTAATCTTCTCCACTCATTTGAGATGATTTATGAGTTTGCAGCGAGACCTCACTTTGTTTATCAAAATGTTCAGCAAAGAGTGGGACAACAAAATAAGCACACTTAAGGCTTCATGTGTGTGTCTTTTCCCTGCTTCTACCCCTGTAAGGTGTTCCTCTCCTGCCAGTCACAACAGTGATGATTGAATAGGTTGGGTAAGAGAATGCGGCGCACACTTGCAGTTTAAATTTGACGTGTGTTTAATAATATGCCACCGTCCCATTGCAGACATCTCGACACCTCTAGTCTACATCTTGATGACATTTTCTGTTATGTAAAGAATCCTACACCAATGGACTATTTCAAAGAGTCTATAAAAATGATACAATTTGGGGTTTTATGAGTCTATTTGATGTAACATAAAAAAATTCTCCTTTTTTTTTTTTAACTGTCAAAGTGGTCCTTTGGTATGTAATTTTGTCCGAGATAAGATCTGAGGTGACGTGATGTTACTGAAATGCCCCTCGGTTTTTGTTATATGTGCTTCCTTATTGTAAGACTTCTGCAAAGGATTCAGGTTTTAATTGTTCGCCTGCCTCTAGCAGTTCGGACTGATTTCACTTCTTCCTTGGGCTTGGATTTTTCTCTGATAATTAGGCTTTCTGTAAAGTTTTAAGCAGCTATGTCAAAGCATATAGCAAGAGCTTCTGGACATGTAAGAATCTCACAGAAATGTTCAGATCAAGGAAGAATTACCTCAGTGGTGTTCTCAGTTTCTTAAAGTGGTTATAGGCCAGTGTATGACAGCAACAAACTGTCTCAGTTGTGACTCATTTGTGTGGAATGTTCATTTCAGAAAGAGATTTTTTTTTTTTTTTAAGTGAAAAGCACTACTGGGGTAACAACTTTTCACACTCTTTATTTGTGGATGAGGCATCTTAGATGTGCTTATGGTATGAAAACACTGCAATGTGTAAAATATAGGATGTAGAGTTGGAACAACGGTGCTGAGAGGCCTGTTACCTGTAGCTGCTAAACTGTTTTTATTAATATATTTTACTAATAAGGTGATCAGCTGCCCTGTCTGCTTTCCAAATGTTCATTTATGCTCAAAACGAAGATGTCAAACTCAGCCTAGACCTGGTATCTAACATCATCCATTTAAAGCAGAGGCACTGTATTTTTTTTCATTAGGACTTGAGCAAATCACACATCTCATCTGCTTTCAAACTGTCCTGACTTTGACTCAGTTTGGAAGTCAGCAGTTAGCATCTCTTTTGCTCTGTTTTGCATTGCTGAGGAGAACAAGATATAATCCAACTAAGCTTTTCTCCGAGTACCAATTAATTGTTGATTTGCTTTATTGATTAAATCTCTTCAAGTGCTTTTTGGATTAAACATGTTTCAGTTCAATCTAATTGTATAATTAGCCTTGTTGATAAAAATCATACATTTTTAAACTCTTGTAATGGACACGTAGCAGATTTCTTATTTCATCTTAGACCATTGGAAAATACTTTTTTTAAGAAGAAGCTTGCTAGATGGCTGTCTATAGATAGGCAAAACCACAATTAGTAATCATGTATTCCATATTTTGAACACATTTTACCACCCAGTCACGTCAGCTGGAAAGTTGTCTTTAATGGCACTGTGAGTAATAAGAAATGGTTATGAAATGGTTCAGTGACAAGTTATTTATTACATTTCATTATTTTGGACATATATCTTAGAGATTTTAGAGAAAAAAAATTATTGCCAGACATGCAATATGAGTAATGATTTCAGCGGATATGTATTTTTGCATTTCTTTTCCATTTCAACAAATATAAATGTGATTGTGGGATTTTTGCTGCTGTCTGTGCCAAACAAGCATGCTCCCACATGTCTTGAGAATATGACTTCGATGTCAGCACATCTCTGTAACACCACAATATTTTATTTATTATGTATGTTGTGACACATTTTACATTTATTATAAAATTGCAGCACCTGTGATTTGGATATTGAACTTGACCATATTGCAATTTCTGTTTTTCAATTAATTGTTAAGACCTGTCAGACATTTACCACAATTATGTATTAAAAGATCGGCGTGATCTATAGACCATTCAATCTGAATGACTAAATTTGTCTCCTGGAATTCCAAGCAGATCTTCTAGTAACTTTTCCTGATATCAAAAGGTCAAATTTCTGGAAGATTCCCTTAGTATATACAGATATATACAGGAAAACACAACGTAAAGTGTCTGTGTAAGGAGTTTGGCCACTTCAGCTTCAGTGCTCCTTTACACTGATTCTCCAAGTCTGTGGAACTCTACTGGAGCGATAAAACACCATTCTTCCATAAGATATTCCCTCATTTGGTGTTTTGATGAAGGTAGTGTGAAGCGTTCTCCAACATGTGGGTCCAGAATCTCAAATAGTAGTTAAATTGGGCTGAGATCTGGTAACTATGAAGGCCAGAGCATATGATTCATGTCATTTTTATATTCTTCAGACCATTCAGTGACCCTCACGTGTCCTATGGATGGAAGATACCACTCCCATTATGTTTCATCACCGAATAAAGGTGATCACTCCTAACAACTCTGTATTGATTTGCACTGACCCTTACCTCTAAGGTGACAAATGCGCCCAAACCGTGCCAGCAAAGTCTCCCCAGAGTGCCACTGGATCCCCTCACTATACAAGTCAATGGTGCAAGTTCTTCCTTCAAGTTGCTATCTGTCTGTTAACTTTTCCATTTCCACAACCCAGCTGAAATTCTCATATAAGCCAGTGGGTTTTTTTGTATCTCTTTCAGCTTCTGATTCAAGGAGAGGAGCGAAATTGCTAATTTCAGTGGTACAAAAGACGTCTATTTGTTAAGCAGGAATGTCAAGGCTCCACTTACTGTAAGTGAGTGGTAGCTGAAGAGCACTCCTTGTGTCAAAGTGCACACAACAGAGACATCTGAACTATACAGTATGTAAAGAATACAGTTACAGAAGAGGGAGAAACAGAAAACAAGAGGAGCGCTGAGGTTCGTCTCTATTCTTTTATATATGTGTCTCTGCAGAAGGAATGAGTGGGTTGGGGTGAAGGTGAAGAAAAAGTCTAGTAGGAGATTGGAGGTAGCTGCTCACCTGGGGATGGGGTCAGGTGCAAAGAGCAGAGACAGAGGGCATGGAGAGGTATGTGGGATTGCCGAGTAGGAGTATGTGTGAATGTTACAGTATTGTTTGAAATGGAGCGGGTTGCTAGGATACGAGGGATGAGATCAGATGCTCTTAGAGAGCACACACAATTTGTCGTCTGGATTTGCCATCAAAAAAATTAGAGCCAATGATTACTACTTTTTTTAAGAGAGAGCAACCAAGCGCTAGCAATTTTAGAATCACAAGACCCACTGCAAAATCAGCACTTTACCGCCTGTAAGCATGTACAGTATATTGTGAAGCCTTGCAAATTTGATCATCCTCACACTTCACATAGTAAAAAACATCTTACATGGGCCTAATGCAACTTTTATGCTACAGCACTTGTGGATATATGTGCTACAGATGCCCAATATAGCTGTGATTTCCAAGAAGAGAATGTTTGTGTTAAAGAAACAAATAGCTTTCTTTCCAAAGAAGCCAGTCTGACACAGCAGAACACTCTGCAACGTGTCAAAAGGAGAAATCACTACACAACCTTATCAGCTCTGTGTATGCATAATTTAAAGGGGAGATGTTCAGTAATTGGCAAGGTTTAAATATCTTGAGCTATGGTAATTGAATAGTCTCCCCACTAATGGAAATGTGTCAGACATGCTCTTACACCCAGCAGACCGCAGACAGTGACTGACGGAGCACCAAGGCAAGGGAGTGATGCATGGAAAGAAAAGAAAAGAAAAGGAAATTTTGTCTTATTATTTGCTTGGCTGTAGAGAAGAAGATGTCATGATGAGAAAGAGTGGCTGGGTCATGTTGTTCTGCTGCCATCGAGCTGCTTGGAATTATTCCATCTCTTTCTTCTAATATTTATCTTATGATAAACCCACTGTTAGCTCCAGGGCTACCCGAGTCCTGTTAGTTTTTATCTCATCATAACCCTTCTGGCTCTTTAGTTAGGTCTGACTGCTGAATGAAAACCATTCTATTCTTTCCAGTGGAAGTTATCTCTGCGAAACGAAAAATCTTTTTTAGATACTTAGCCAAGACGGCATTCATTGTAGCTGACCTTTCAATCCAAATCTAAGGTTTTGTTTTGGGAACCATAACAACCTAAACTGCAATGTCATAGAAAGCAAATGAAATCAAAAAGGCTTTGAATTGAAGCCAGTTACACTGTTGCCCTCCTTCTCTTCATCATTAGGAGAAAATAATGCATTCATTACTTTACAAATGAGCTCAAGGCTAGAGAGCGAGCTGCATATATGGTTGAAAAAAGTAACTGTTATTACCGTATCTTACACAACACACCACATAGATAGTTTAGTCATAGGCTGATACTTTTGTGTTTCGCTATATATTAGCTTCTGCCCACAAGTTGCAATAATAATGTTAAGTGAAGGATATAAAGGTGGCAATGCACTTAAGAGCTTTTTCCTGGTCTATTAGTAATACTGTCTACGATTTGCCCAGACACACCTTTTTGTCTCTGTGTTTTCACTCTGAAAATTAAACCTGTCTTGTCAAATCTTCTGTGTGCTAAAGAAGTTATCACAAGGTCAAGTGGTCAAGCCTCTGTTGTTGCAGGAACGTATTTTTATGCTATTTGAGCAACACAACAAAAAAAAAGCCTTTTTGAATTCCATTTCCACAGTGGTAAGATGAGGAAAGAGGCACATCGTAATGTGTTGTTCTGGAGGGTTGTTAGTTCCGCCCTCCTGCAAGCCAGTAGCTTATCTTGTAATATTTACAGTGCCAGAGAGGTGTATCAGAAAGCTCGAATACTTCATTTCATGACTGAGTTTCAAATCCTACTTTTCCCAGAAAATCATTTCTGACATTTTAACAATATCAAAAATGACAGAGTGAATCAGAGGTGAACAACCTTGATCTGCTGAAATTTGAGATAGAGTCATGAGTTAAAATAGCTAAATCTGACAATGACAGCTGAACTATGAAACAACTATGAGGGAACAGATTATACCACTAAATGGGATTAGAATCTAAAGGGTGTTTGCAGATCTGCATACATTTTTTTTTCCTTTTCCCTCACAGATCAAAGCTACACTGAGGCACAAAATAGGTTTTTTGTGGGTGTGCAAAGAGCTTCTCTGCAGTCATTTTGTACAACCCTTAGTAATTGCTCAGTCCAATACATCTTGTTCTTTATAAATCAATTTAACGCATTGATCAGCCAGGAAGCTGTCTAATAACAACACAAAGTGGGCCAGTAGAATCAGTCTTTTGAAGTCTGCAGCACTTGCTTCTTTTAGAATTAATGCTAATGCGCTTTTGGCCCTATAGAAATCTTTTGTACTGGTAGATCTCATTGGTTCAGTCCAATATAACTGCAGATTGCACCTGTATGCATAACTGTTGTAACATGCAGGCCAAAGCAACCAAACTGTCTATGAAAGATAAACTAACACACAGAAAATACACTGGCATTGTGCAGATTTTTTGTGCTTTCAAAATAAGCAAATATTCACTTCTTGTCTTTTTTTGCACACATAAGTTTGCTAAGTGTGTGCATACGATAAAGCAAGTCTAGCTAGAGGTCTTTCTAAAACACTTTGTCTTTGGTGAGGTGAAATGCAAAATGTCAGCAGCCTCTCCTGTCAGACAGCAGGAGCAGCTTCAGAATCAATGTCGGGAGGACGGTTCATACTATTTCTGTTGTGATTGACTGGCGTGCCAGCAGTTGAGCAACCATCAACAGCTGCAGAAATAACCCCACATGGGGTTATAGCTGTTTGTTTTATGGTTTGATTTTTGTGGGTCAGGATGCAGAAGGAACATTACTTAGAAAGGAATATTTAACAATCTGCCAAAAACTGAATATCTGGGGACACGTACTGTTGAAACCAGGACATATTCATCTATTTCAAAGATTCCTCTGGACACCTACTGTGTCACTGAGACTGGAGACAGGCTATATTTCAAGTGAACTGTCGAACAGTTTCAATTGTGACAGAATGTGGCATGATTTTCGTCATTTAAAGCAATCAAATAAATGGGCATTCCCTGTTTGATCACAAGCATAACACAGTGCAGGAAGTGAGAAAGAAAATGCCTGGATCCTGCTATAGCCAGTGCATAATGGAGCTTTGCTGCATTAGCACCACCAGATATACTGTTTCATTCACTCTTTGAACCTTCGATTGCATCACCCTGCAGGATAATAGGCCCACTGTTCCCTCTGCCGCGGTCCCCAGTGCAAGTAATGAAAGCCTATATGTGCTTAAAACAAGCTAGAATTTGACTGCTGGTGCCTAAATCATTACCACCAACACCAACATAATATAGACTACAGTATATCAGAGGGATGCTCTATCGTAATATTCAGACCATTTGTCAGGTAGTGGACAAATAATTGTGCTTCACACTATTAAACTAAGAAATGGGAAAGTCATTGTGGATAGAGAGCAAGAGAGTGAGATGGATTTGATGGGGGTTGGGAATAACAGTCTGACACGAAAGAAATTAATCCTCAATATCCACTGCTCCCAATGCACCTCCACAATTGCAGGCTCAGGCTGTCTAGTCCATTCATGAATCACTGGGCCTAGGAGACATGCAGGAGAAAACCACCAGCTCTCATAAATAAAGCAGGAACCTACTACAGTAGTGCCAATGAGTCATCCAGGTCTGTTCTCATTCAGTTTTGGAAAGGGGAAAGGCATGACAAACACCATCAACACTCACGAAAACTGGCCTGGATTGTATTTATACTAAGCCTTAACCATTCCTAACTGCTTGCCATCAGCCCAGAAGTAGCATTAGCCGCCTCACATGTTACAAAACGCTGTAGTTATGAGAGAAACTCAATGAAGATCAGATAAAGAGCACACATTTAATTTTCTGTTATTGATCTGAGGCTGGTCATGTGGATTTTGGATTCAGCGATCGATCTGAGATAAATGATACAAGTTGGTTATCAGGCGCAGAACATTTTTTATTTGAACATATATACAGTACGAGATTTCTGCCCAACTCACTAGAGATGCTTCACATCAAAATGTCACTAAAATGCCACCAGGGAAATAGAGCTATTTTTTTCCCTCCATATGCCTGTAATGTCTGAGGGAAGAAAACACAGCTGAATTCCTTGAGTGGTTGTTCATTATCTCCATCAAATGACAAACTTATAGTGATCCACGGTATTTGAGTTTTGGCAGTAGATCAGTTTACATTTACAAGGACAATGTTGCTTTATTGTCATTGTGTTTGAAGCTAAGTAGAAGTGCCATGTCACATACAATCGGAGCAGCTGTTACAATCTATTGGAGCTTGAAACTCCATTGTTTTAAGCATCTTTTACCATAATCAAGACTGTGTGGAACAGTCAGGAGTCAGCAGGTCTACAACAAACTTAACAAGAGAAAGATAAAAGAGGAAGATTTAGGATGGTAAGCCAATAAGACCCCATTATTCACATGTTCCCAAGATATTATACGTGACAACTTTCACTGACTTTGCAATGCTAAACTTGCCGTATGTATAAATATATAAACTGCTCAGCGGCACAGAGAAATCTCTCAGGGTTTCTGGCTCAGTTACTCAGGGAATTTTCTATATTCGAGGGATCAATATGTGGACTTCAACTTGGTACAGACCTTAGAAAGAAAAGGCTCATACCAGGGGCTATTTTAAAGACAATTTGGAACTGTTTCTCCAGCATGATCAGGCAACTTTCCTACACTTTTCACCGAAAAGTGAACTTTTCTTTATAAGTTGTACTTTCATTGTTTTTGTGCTCAGTTTTATAGTGTTAAATATGCATTTTTCATTTCACCATATATGCATTTTAAAGTAAAGTCGATCCACAGAGAAGAATTGCAAACTATAGCTTGTAAATGCTGTGGCATGTGACATTGCTCACTTCAGTGAATTTTCTCTCTGCTGTGTTTCTGTCACATAAAAAAATAAATAAACATGAGATGTCAACTCATGTATGATGTTTTCCCATTCACTTTAATTATTTATTTCCCACCTGACAAGCTGTATGATACGAAATGTAAGGAGCCGTGTCCCTGCATTCGAAATGTTTTATGAAAAGACCTGACAAGTATGTCCTGGATTCAGGCCATAACTTTATTTTCAAAATGCTTAGAGTTATGGCAGGCATTACTTCTTGCTGTTTTGCCAAAATCAGACAAATTAATGTGCTCACTATAGACGGTTAGGAGCCACTCTGCCGATTGGCTCCCATTAGATTGCGGTGACGATAAAATATATCCAATCTAGTGCACTTAAAGGCTGACAAACCACAAACTCATCCTCAGAAATCACTTCCATATCCATCCATATCCAGCTTTTGGAGGAAAACAAAGAATTACTAACAGACATACACTTGGAGAAACCCCTCTGAAGGGATAAATAAAGATAAAATACTACTTTCTGCCAACTATTAATAAAAAGCAGGTCATTTTTTCTGCTTGAAAACTCAGGTATATTGTTTGGGTCAAGAATTAAAAAGCCCTGTGTGACATACTGGTTCAATAAAGGTCCTCTTTCCTCAGCTGGAGGTCATTGGTTTCAGCAATAAAAATATGCCCATGGCAGGAGCAGTAAGATCCATGCCACTGCTGCCATTGGATTCCTGTAATCTTGTGAAGTTAATTCCTTTCAGGTGGTAGAGAAAAAGCCCAGTAGATGGTGATCAGTATTGACATTTAAGGTTGTTGTTGAATGTTGTAAGGGAACAAATATGGCATGCTGGCTTTTAGGATGTCTATTGATTTGTGTGACATACAACATATTTCATATCGGGCTTCTGGCTTTTTCAAACACCCGCCTCCGAGATCCAATCAAGAACATGCTTTTGTTTAATAGATCAAATCAAAGGTCAAATAACAGAACAAAATTCTGGAAAATTTGAGACTCATAGTTGACTGACTCCTAGTTGCACTGTAGGACCCACAAGTCGGTGTTATTATTTAGAGTTATTGAAGTGTGGTCGTGTGTCTGTTAGTGATAAAGGTTTGTGACTCTATAGTGTAGAAGTCACAAGCCTTTCAATGCGCTGATGGACAGGGTCAAATACCATGATCTGTATTTATCAGCGGGATACTGCTCCTGTGCTGTAAATGTGATTTTAAAGCCTCTTTATCCTCTTTTTGAGGATTTGCAGTATAGCAGATCACATGTGAGTCTCCCTGCACTTAAGCTACACTATCAGCAGCTCAGTAGGCTATCCATAACACAACCCAGCCTCTTTTCATTTAGTTTTTGCATTTATTGAGACGCTATACTCATTGGATACCATTCAGATTCATGAAGCAATCTGCTAAGTGCCTTAACGTTACTACTTTAAGCCAATGAAAGTATTGTGGAAAAAATATCAGTGCTGCATCTGTCTTTGTTGCCTAAGAAGCTCATTCGTAAATCACTTGTTCACTCAAAAAAAAAGATTAGGTAACCAGCAGTTTACAGATAACAGCATGGTGTAGTTTGTACTGCCATAAGGTAAATATTGGGCTTAAAAGTTGAAAGTTTTTTTTTCTCAAAAATTCTAAAACTGCTATAGTGTTAGTGATAGTACACAGTGAAATGGAAACAGATGGAGAGTGGAGGGAACAACATGTTTATTCATTTGATGTTGAAAGCATCACAAAGACTGGCAGTTTGTCGATAGTATTAGGAGAGATATACTATGTCTAGTACTTTCTTTGTGGCTGAGGTTCATTACAGGGTGCTCAAAAGACTCTTGTTTGCTAATTTATGCAAAAACTACAGCTCTGATCTTTAAAATCACGTTCAAATCAATATCCTGCTGAAAGCGCCGTAAAATCAAATGGAGATCATATGCAGGATCGCATTCTAAGTATACAGGCCTCATGTAATTACAGAGCACTTTATGCTAAAGATATACTAATGAATGTCCATTTTATTAGACCATGATCCAATGGGCCACCTGCTCTCTTCATTCAGTGCAGATTTAATGATGCTATAGCATGACTAGCCAAAGAAAACAAGATATTTGAATTGTAAAGGTTAGATCTGAATGTATTTGATGGCCTGTTGGTTTTGATCCTGATTTGGTCTCCATTTTATTTCCAAGAGCTGATGCTGGTGCAGAAGCAGTTGTGCAGTTATAAATACCTGCTGATGTCAGAAGAATATGGAAATCTTATAAAATAAAGAGTTTGTTGATCAGGGCTCGCAGTCATTATTGTTACATCTCCCGAGCTTCTAAAAGCTCCTCAGCAGTGTCATCTTATTGTAGCGATGGCTTTCTAACATGACATTATACAAGCTTACAAAAAGCAAAGGTAATATGTAAGTGAATCTGTTTTGGCAGCATGTTCTGTAACCACCCAAACAGACTTCATAGGGAATAAAGAAAGTGGGGAAGCTGGAGGGGGAGGCAGCCAGTGAGGAATCATGGGCTGTCAGAACCGTGTCTGTCTAAGCTTCAGGAATCCAGGAAGCTAATGCTGTTTGATGTATTAACCATGATGGAGGGGGCAGTGTCTGTGTGTTCATGTGCAGTCCTGTACGGATTTGGGAATGTTGTGTGTGTGGGGGTGTATGTGCGCAAGTTTGCCCATATTATGTGCATGTGGGTGTGTACATGCATGTGTGCGCTCATTGACAAGTGGAAGAGGAAGGAGAATTGATGTTGTTTGATGTATTAATCATGCATATGTGGGACTGAGAGGCTCTGTGATGGGTTGCTCGGGCACTGATTCTATCTTCAATCAGTGGCTCATTTGGGTCCCTTTGTGTAAATGCTTAACATTGTTTAGTGGAAAATGAGCAGTCTGCTTATTTATGTGTGTGTGTGGCATTTCAGACACAGAGGAGGGGAGTTTGGGGGATAGAAAGAGTGTTCCTCAGAGTTTTCATCTTGTTCATACATAAAGCATATTAGAACCATTGTTCTCCATGAACCAGATTTTGATCAAAATTTATTAAGCAGATTTTAGTCGCCAAATCGAATCAGGAAATGTGTTATTCAGACAGCGGTTTCTGCGTATGAACTAATCAATAATTCCATAGAAAAAGGTATGACGCTGATCTATACGCTATCATGATTTATCAGCTTCACGTCCACCCTCGTGATACTTCATAGATTCCAGCCGGCGGCAGATGAATAACTGCATCCGTTAAGACAGGCCATTTTCAAACTATGCAGTTAATTAGTTGTGCTTATTTTGTGCTCAGTCAACCATCCATATTCAGGTGTGTGTCAGTGTTCAGAAAGTTGTTAAGGTGTAGAAAATTATTTGCTTTTTTCCAATTCACTTCACCCACCTTTGCTATTGAAATCTTGTCCATGAGGCACTCCTACTGTCTAAAATTTAATCCATGTTGCCTTTGGATTACAAATGTATTTCGTTTGACACTTTAATTCACTGCAGAGCTCTACTTCTGTTGCCAGGCAACTCTGTTAAGGTGCACACAAAGGATCATTATAGATTTCTTGGGTGCAACTGTTAACGTCTACTTTTTTAAACAGATATTGTACTGTTCTGTATCCTGATCAGGCTTCTGTTTGTTGCATTTTCCCATGCTTCCAGTATACCTCTTGCTTGCCACTCAATATAAAGCAGTCAATTTTTTATTCAACTAAATAGGCCTCCTTGCAGAAATCATTCCAGCCAGTGAATTCACCAACTCTGGGCCCCAGCTTCTCCGCAGCACTATGAAAGAAACAAGTTGAGTGCCTCTTCTTATGCATCTATCAGACATATGTTACTAACAGGAGATGACAGCATGGCCCACAGTATTTAAATGGTTCATGGTGCTTGTACTCTGATGGCTACGATATGACATGATGAGCCATAAATATGTCACATATGACTCAAATGAGCTCTGAAAGGATATGGCAATAGAGTATTCATTCTAGATATTTTTGCTTTGGGGCCCTGTCTAAACCCCATTGTTGAGCACTCCACCAAAATTTCATCAGTCGATTAATCAAATCTGTCATCAATATCATACCGTATCTATATCAACTATGTCTAGTATATTACCCCACAGTATTACCAAAGCTGCAGAGACACTGTGACACAAATGGGCTTATATCTTTCAGGATTTCAAAATAAGGCATTGAGGCAGTTTGCTCAAATATTTTAGAAGCTCAGTTTTTAAGTGTAAACTTCACCCAGCCTTGGCGGTATGTACTCCAGATGTATGGATTTACTGTATGTAATCCATACATTCTCCTGTGCCTGGAAATCAACAGAGTCTATTTTTTTTTTAATTTTGTCTGGATGGAAGTTGTAAGTCATCTTTTGTTTGAAGCCTCCAGGAAGATCAGTGCTCTGTTGCACACTGTTGTTGTGGAAAGGAGAGAGCAGGGCAGCGGGATGCAAAAGGAGAAGAGATTGGAGGTGGGATTTGAGAATGAGAGATGCAGCAGGATTACATGTGCATGTCTAGCAAATGGGCGATGAGACAGAGGGCAGGACTTGATAGTTGTGTGAGTTTGTTTGCACTATGATTGAGATGCGGTAGGTGGATTACGGAGCTCTTCTCACCAAAACACACTAACTCTGAAAGGCCTCAACACAGCGAGCCGCTCACTCAGACAGAGTAATCTCTTCATCTGATGATTTTTGATATGTTGTTTTTCTGCCTCGTTTCACTGCGCCGTGGTCCTCTCAATCCCCGGATCTGCAGAAAGATCAATGTTGAGAACACATTCTGCTTCGGCAGTGGCTGGGCGCTTGTAGGCAGAGATGAAAAAGGTCACTATGAATCTAATTAGGCATGATTTTTCAGTTCCTTGATAAGATGGCGTCGAATGAGGGCTCCCCATCCAGTTGCATCGAAAGGATTACTTTGAGTTCAAGAATGAGATGCAGGCACACTTTCGAAATCGTCCAGCTCTCGGAATGTATTGCCAATCGGGACATCTCCGATGCGGGGTAACAAATCAAGACAAGCGAGACCATGATAGATGCTATTAATAGCAACGCATGCATGTCCATGCTCACGCACGCACACGCTGAAGTACCGAATTGTACACTCTCGTGCACATATTAGAGAGAAGTTTTAAGTATGGTTGAAGGCTTTTTCATCCCTCTCCCCAATCCAATTATGTTCCAGTTCAAACAAATGGAAGTATATGCATGCTTTTCAGCCAGATGCTGCAGCAATAGAGATATTAACTCTGAAGATGGGAAGTTTGAGAGGCAATAAGGTACCCAGCAGGGAGTGGATATTGAGGATTAATTTCTCTCATGTCTGATTCTTTACTTCCCCCATCAGCATCTTCCTCTCTGTCTATCTTTTCCTTCTGGTGTTATTAACTCCTGATATGTCTTTCAGAGAGACAGTCTGGAAGATGCTTATGTTACAGAACATTATAGGAAATGAGAAATTGGCTATATCCAACAACCTAACTGGCGATCTATAATCTGCAGCAAGCATCAAAGGAGTATCAGAAAACTTAAGTAGATGCTTGACATAAACCTTGTTCAACTGAGCTTACCATTCCTTGCTGACATGACTACACTGTGACAAAGTGTATACTGGCCCACAGACAGCTATTAAGGTGTGGTGACGGTGCAACTTCTACTCTGGGCTTAAAAACAGTAAATATTGATTGGCTTCACAAAACTTCAAGCAACTGCTTGCAAGGCTAAACAAATGGAAAATGTATGGGAAGGTGCAGATATCAGTCATAAGTATGCCAGGCAAATCTGTGGATTGATACCAAAAATGCCCAAAAGAAAAGAAAAGATATTTTATTTCATACATGCTAACGCTCCAAATGAGCTGGTAACTTGTTCTCCTTACTGTCAACATAGCAGGAAATGGGTCCATTCACTTTGTTCCTTTTTATGTTTTTCTTTTAAAGTATTGCGTTTATATTCTGTTTGCCTTTTATTCAGTTTTGTTTAGCACCACAGCTCTTGGAGATTGAATTGGAAACTTGCCCTTGGGACATTTATTTAGATAAAAAATGTAGCTGCAGTTGACCATTAGAGGGCTCTGAACCCATGGGCAAAACGCACACAGATACTGCAATTTGCAAAGCTGCCAAAGCGTGTGCTCAGCAACATTATAGCGCATGACCAGATGTGATCTGACAAACTTTGGGGCCAGTTCCAGGCAGTTATGTAAAAATTTGTTTTCTCCTGCTTTTGGCATAGAAAATCAAGGGACTCTGCTTTAAAGTTCAAACCCGGATGTTGGCTCAAGTTTGTAACATTAGACCAATGAAAGATTTTTTACCTGGAGTACGGTAATGAGGGCCTAATTAGGATAAATTGCATATCATATTCATGGCAAGGGCTTCTATCTTAGTCGATAAAATCAGCTCCTCTCACTCCCGTAAAAAGCTGTGAACTCTCTACCAGTGGAGAACAGAATGTTTCTCCAGAGGAGCTTAACAAAAGAGGCAAGTGATGTTCTTGTTTCAGAGGTGCAGAGTCACACAGTGCAAATATATGCCTCCGAAAATATCCCGCTGGGGTCAGATGGTGTCAGATTTTAAGTTGAAACCAATTTCTGTAAGCATTAAAATCACTGTCAATGTGTGTTTTCATGTGTGGGGATGTGAATCCTTAGTTATGACGATGGCAGACAGTACATAATATTAAAAGAATTAATGCTTTCTGTAGTGTTTCCATAGTTTCCAAATAAGCATATAAGCCATACTGTATACTATGCATTATATTGTATATGCTTATTAAAGGAAATCTATATAGATTCACAGTTTAGCCTTCATTCTACTGAGAACAAAGACTTGCTTTTCTACTTTAAACAGCAGGTTTCTAAACATTTGTCTACTTCCCAGAGCCCTCTCTGTTTCTGACTTGCCCTGTACCCTGCTGGCCTGCTTCCAAGTTACAATGTAGCCACTCTAATTTACAACAGTTCTCTTCTAAATGCAACTGCTGTTGTGACTGCTAGAAATTATTTAGGCTGCAAATATACTTTGGCCTCCAAGAGAGTGTTAATGTCTGGGTCAGCGGATCAACACAAAAAGAGAGGGGTTTTTTTGAGAGAGAGGAAAAACTGATGAATCTTTAAATGTGAATGAGTCAATGCAAATATAAGCCCTCAGGGAAAATAAAACAGTACTCTCAGTATATTGAATAATAAAATGCAAATAATGGACAAATGAATAAATGTACATTTAAGGTCCCAATCTCATGACTCATCATTCAGGTTATTGTAGAAAAATTATTAAAACATGACATTATCCCAATGAAAGCACTTGAGATATCAAATAACAGTAACTTCTGACCCCTAAAAGTGGAAAATTGATCTTCACTTGTAGCTGAATGGCCAAAGGAATTATGTTTTCCTTTCTTTTGTGGCAGCAAAAAGCTCCTGCAGTCACTTTCCGTCTTTATGTTCCCCTGACTCTTTTCTTCTCTCCATTTTAACCTGTTTTGGACATTGATTCATTTCCACTGTGTCTGGTAGCACTTTGCCTGCAAAGCCCTGTGCCTAAAACTGCACTCATTCTTTTAGCCCTATTAGCTCATTCATATTTGCATATTTAGTCCCCACAGTTTAAGACAATGAGAGTGTCAGTAGAAAGGCATCACCATCTAAACCCAAAAACCAATCAAAAATTTTAATCCTGTGCCCTTCCCAATTAAGTTTCACCACTGATCCTTTCTCTGGCTTCCCCAAAGCTTATCCCTTGCTTCCAAATCTCTCCTGACACCAAAGAATATTGCATTTGTGTTTCCCCATTCCATCATCATATTTCATTATGTCAGAAAAATACCAATTAACCAAAATATATTGTGTATTATGAACCAATTCTGACTATCTGTGAACATTATGTATCTATGTTAACTGTAACATTGCACCCACACAAACTCAAAGAATTGCTTTGTTATTGACAAAACAATTGCAAATTGACTGAAGCACAAACACAATAATAATCTGATTATTAGATAGAAGATAAAAATGTTACAATATCCCAGTCTGCTGTGCAGTCAAGACACATGCTGATATGTGCGTGTTTATTAAAAAAATGTCATTAAAAGAGCACACAGCATGTCCACATGTGGCCTGTCTTGACAAAGAGCTCAGCAACTTGTTTGGCACAGATGCATTTTTCTGCTGCACTCCTCTTCTTGTGTCAGAACAAATGACTGCACCACCAGTGCAGTCCCAGCAAGGCCCAAAATTACCAAATGGGTGCAGGTAGAGTGAACCCTATTGTTCTCACAAGTTTCCCAATAAGAGTTGTGCAGAGAAGAAGATTACTTTTCAGACTATGATTTGTTTTTGACATTGCGTGCTCAAAGCATTTTACGCTCTCATCAGACGCTAAACGAACCTAATTTAGTTCAAACCGGGTCAGTGAAGGTGGGAGGTTTATCTGTGGTAGCGCTGGCAGTGGGACTGGATCATTGCTGGATGATGCCCCGCAGCTGACAGCAGCGAAACGACCAGAATCAGTTTCGTACACTCACTTGAAATGTGTTCTATAGTGAGAAGTGTTCTTGTAATGGAAAAAAAAAAAAGACATCCATAGCTCATCGTGGGACAGAGGGGCTGACGGAGAGCTTTTTGTCGGAGGGTGATGCATTCACACCAGCACTCCCACATCCTGTCATATGGAATGGCAAGAACAGTCAGATTTGTCATTAGATGTGGCAGCTATATTCACACTTGGTGGGTCCTGCTGCAGTAATACTTGGTTTTACTGTGACAACATTATGGTATTTCAAGGCCAGTGCTCCCATTTAAATGAAATTCTCTGTGTAGGGTACAAAAAAATACTCCAGCACAGACAGTGAAGAATGCAAATCCAGTCTTGCCTATCAAGACCATTAAGGTCTATGTGATTGTTTTTTAATGCATTCATTCCAGCCTTTTTTTTTTCCTCTCCATTTACAGTACGTGAACAAAGGGACTTCTGGTCTTTATCCACCCCTCGCCCCCACCCCTCCCCTGTCTGATCACTTCATCCTCCACCCAAACCCATGCTGACTCCACTGCACTCTTTCCCCCTCCCCGCCTCACGCTTATGTTCTTCCCTCCCCCTCTCCAGTGTGTCCCCTAGTTTTCTGGTAGCTGTGTCTCTTTGATAATCCAAGACTCTTTGAAGACTCCAATTCCACGCTGCTTGCCTCGGAGCTATTGCACCTACAAAAACAACTGTGTGTGTGTGTGGGTGTGTGTGTCGAGAGAGAAAGAGAGAGGAAAGAGGGAGAGAGAGAAAGAGAGAGAGCAGTGGATGGGATGAGAATGGAGGACATAATGGTGGAATGGAAAATAAAAACAGTTCCATATGCATTTCCTTTGCAGCTGCTTCAGTCTTTATGGTTTTATGCTTGCTGCATACACTGAGAGCTGCACTTCTTCATTGTCATATTTGTTGGTGCAGCTCATTTTTTCTGTGCCTTCAGAGGCAGCAGCTCATTGATTCCTGCATACACGCCCAAAATGCCAGAGCCAGGATGTACTCACAAGCCCTGTAACTAAATGGAAATTCTTGGTCCCACACTGGGGAACTCTCCCAGGCTATCAAAGATGCACATTTTGTAACTAATGCTACACTTTAAATAACGGAAGATGTATATGCTGTAGGTCTACAATACACAGATGCATCAGTTTGAACACTGCTTTACAGAAATTAGAAGTTAGTCCTGTTAGATCTCAACAAGAAAATGATTTTCTCTGATTCTGTCACATGCTGCAGAGAGGTAATTAGAGAAAATGAGTTGGCTATACTTAAAATGTCACAGTGATCAAAATTAATTATTACTAAAACATTTTTCTTCTGTCCACTTCCCCTCCACTTTGTATCCCCTTCGCCTCCTCTTACCTTTCGTTAAGTGTGGCTGCTCTCTGTAATTCCGTCTCCATTCCTCCATTGTTTCAGTCTCAATCTTTAGTCCTACTTCTTCCATCTTAGTCTCTAGCCCTCCCTTTTTGTCTCTGTCATTCTGCCGCTCTTTGGCAGAGGAGCTTGCCATTGGGATTTAGAAGAAATTGAATTGAATTATGAAGGAATTTCTCTGCAGTACGATTGGCATCATTTCCTCCACACAATAGAACATCATTCTCATATCTCTCAGTGTGAGGGAATGAAAATAGGCCGTGCACCATTCTTTCTCTCATCCTTTTAAATTGAATTTTTCATATCACAGGGGCACTGAGACATCAGCCGTTTCCTTTAACATGGGCAGAAAACCCATTTCATAATATCAGAGAGACACATAACTGTGATTCAATAGGAAAAGTCTGGCTTCCAGCACCAGTACACACACGATATACCTCAGCTCAGGATTGATAAACAGGGCCACATAGGTTCCCTCCAGCTTGAAAACTTGAGGGTATTCCAGGAGAGAACACTATAGCTGTTTGGCTTCACAACTGGTTAAAAGCCCTCCATTGTAAACTAAACGAAACGCAGCTCCTTCTCATAACCCTATGTGTTCCCTTGTCTCCACCTGTCTGTGGAAACATATAGCCTACATTCTTCAGCTTCTGAAGCCTCCCATTCTACCAGTTTACTGTTATTAGAAGTAAAGATACTGCTCCCTAACTGTCTTTGCAGAAGCCGTATTTTCCACTCGCAAATTGCATCCGAGAGGCTGCAGTGTGGCAATGATTGTGTTTAGTTCATTATTCCCGGTTCATGTGTCATCTTTAAAGTTATGAAACTCCGGCTCTTGTGGTGCTTTTCTCTTCCAAGTAGAATTCTCAATATTCAGCGTGTTTTAGTGGCCACAGTGACTCAGCTTGAACAATACTTCTGTGTAATAAAAAATTTAAATAGACACATTTGGCAACAAACTAACTGTGACAAATACATTGTTACCCATTGGGCATAGAAAAGAGCAAGAGATTTTACTTAACATACCATGTTGGGTTGCTTGTTCTGTTGTTGATTATCATAGCTTTTGGGAAAATAATATGCTCCCAGCATCTCAGTGGAATATAGAGTGGCAAATTTGGATTATTTTTTTGCAAGTACCATATCTATTTTTGCTACTCTATACCAATTTAACACACCATTGTTCATCACTAGAAGTAAATGGGTGACTAGATTGATTAGGGATTATTTTATGAATAATTCTTAAAAATGATGCAATATTTGACTGTGATCCAGACATGTTTCAGCAGGCAGAGAAGCATAAATGAAGATGCAATCAGAGTGATGTAAATAGGGCGTCAGCCACGTTGGCTTAAAATTCAGAGGTTTAGGCCTCAAAGATTAGATGCTTCCCCAAGTTTTAAATCTAAGGTTAGATATTAAAGAATGTATGGTTATTAAAATTCATAACAATTGGAGGGTAGAACCACCAGAGTGTTACATGACTGCAATAATAATAGTAGTAGTAGTAGCATTAATAATAATTAATTCAATCCTTTGTTTGCATGTGTTTGTTAAATGTACTTTATTATTATGCTAATTGTCACTTCTACCCCACTGCCTTAACACTATTATCCACTAAGTCTCAGTTTTCTAAGCAGTAGATTACAATGTATTCAACATCCACACAATGCCGTCACCATCTAGATCGCCAAATGCTCACTTGTGGATCAATCAAAACACAAATGCTCACTTGGAAGCGCAAGACAGAGGAACAAAAACCAAACTCACCTGCGACTCTGCTGGGAGTCTGCTCGAAAAGTGGCAGAGAAGATGGAAGAGCTTTCCCATCTGCATAAGTACCAGCAGCCCTGTGTACTGGCAATCAGTGAGGCTTGGCTGGATGACAGGGCACCTGACGGCAGAGTGGTGTCAGGTAGCTCCGGGGCATTCACAATGGACCGGGGACTCAGTGCAATGTGAGAGCACAACAGTGGTGGGGTCTGCTGTCCCATCAGGGATCAGTAGTGCAAATCAGCAGTGGCAATAGAGATGCTCCACAGTCTCCAAAATGCTGTCCTTGTTGCTTAGGCACAGCTATTTGCCCCAGGAATCTCTTTTTATTCCTTCATTCCAGCTGCAGGCAAACACGTTACTTTTTTATTTCAAATCCAATCCTTAGGACAGGCTGTCCAGGCTGTGATTTGCAAGTGATTAAATATAACCATTAATGGTAACCCATCTGCGTCAGTTGCTGTGGAAACGACATAGGCGTGAGTACATTCACAAACTGGTGGTGCATTTTTCCGATACAGAGACAAAACAGCAAGCCACAGGCTGGGTGAATAATGGAGATGTATCCTCTCACTCTTCACACCATAGCAATATCTAGTTTCAGTGCAGAAGTCCTCCATCACAGCAGACAACATTAGAGACAGAGGTGGCTGATATATGTTTTTTTTTTTTGCAGCAATCGCAAGCAACTAACCGAGCTAACAGCTCTCTGGATGTGACGTCACTCATATGTGTCAAATAGAAATTGATATGAGGGATAGTTTGAAAGTCAGGCTTTTTTTAAATCAAATTTCAACCCCCTCAGGAATTTAGTTTAAATCTTATTTGATGAATGAAATATTTATTCTACGCAATGTGCCAAAAATGTAATGTGGACTGCAAGTCTCAGCATGACCTAAAATCCACTCCTTCGCTATATTTCACTCTTTATCACTTCAACCATAAGCAGCACTCCTTTCAAGCTAAGTTATGTCATAATGTTGCTGCGTACCGCTGATATTTGATATATTTCATCTGATGAATTTACCAATTTATCACAATAAAGCAATCCAGTCCTTACAAGTCAACCTACTAGCTTCATACTGTACCGTGTGTGTGCATGTACTATGTGTTGGCTTAGGGAAATCAATGGAAGGATGAGGCAGAGAGAAGATGCAGCGCTCATGAACTCAAATGTCTTTTCGTATAGACGTTTTTATGTTACATCAATAGTTCTGTTAATTAACAGAGTACCCTGAGCTTACATAACCACCTCAGACTCAAGCACATCAAGAGGCTTTCAGCATACATTTTCTCCTTGCTGTTTGTTTTCACTGATAAGACCTTTTAATTTGGCATTTTGTCCTCTAAAATTCAAGGAAAAGGCTCCCTTTTAGTTGAATGGGTACATATAGACATAAAAAAATAGCAATTAGAATTACCACTTTTCCTTCTATCGGTAAAGTTTATTTTCTGTAACTTACCAAAACCTTTTTAGAAATGTTAAATACATAACAGTCATCTCTAAGCAATGATCTGGATGGTGTCTGCCATACTTCTCTTAGCTTTCTTTGCATTCTGTTGGACATTTTTTAATTTATTTACCCATTGTGCCAGTATATTGGTAGTGCAACGAACACTGGTTCACTTGTAGCAATATTGTGTTATATTACCTAAGTCCAAACACCAAAAAATGCCTCCACTAAAGGGTTCAAAAAAATAAATAACACATTGGTGAGGGGTTCCTATGCTGTCTTACCTGAATCTGACTGCGACTCCATGGGTGGCTGCACTATGCGTCATCAATCCACACGTCCTGCACCGGTCAGGTGGCTGCAACTAACCAGCAACCAGCCACTACTGCAGACAGGAGACACTAAAAGACTAAAAAAGAAGAATATTAGACAGTAAAGCTATCACATTATGTTCAAAATGAAGAAAATAGTATTTTTTGTATACCAATACTGCATATTTATACATAAAATCTGACCTATTGTCATTATGATTCCTGCCCTTTCCTTTGTTTTTCTCCCTTGTCCTTTCCCAGTCATGTGATGAATAGTGAAATGGACTTCCATCCTGTGTGAATCCCCCAGGAATCCTGTTTCTAGGAGGATTCCAGAAAAAAAAAAGTCAACCTTTTGTGAGATGGCAGACAGGGAATATAGGAACAGGTTGTCATTCTGTGAGCTGTTTTTCAAGTGCATAAGGTTCAAGGCATCCTGGCTGTAAGCTGTTAGGGGTTCAGGGGGTAGATAAGTGTAATATATATGGCCTTGAATAGCTTGAAGTAAACAGGTGGACATACACAATCAGCTGTTTTTCATTAATGTGATGCAGTGTCAGACTGCTGGTTTGAGTATAAAGAGGAATTGTATGCAACAGAATAGCATACTTGATCACTATTAATTATACACTTGATCATGGTCATGTCATACATACAGTAATAACAGAGAGAAATAACAGCATCGTTATCTAATTGCCAACGTCCTTTTCTATCAATGTTGAATATGAATATTCATCTGTAACTGTATTTGGTTTTACATTTTTCTGTAAAAGCGAATTATCAATGATATTTTTGGCATTCTGACAGAAAAAAAATGGGGCTCTATGTAGGCAGGGGACTGCTGTTTATTGCTACTTTCAAATGTGTCTTGGTCCTCTTGTAAAGACAGAATCCTGCTGTATCTTTCCATCTGCTTTGGGATTGCATTATTATAAACGAGGCCATTTTAGCCCACTCTAAATGGGGTCATGAATTCAGATGTCATCATAAATGTCTCCTCTTTCATTCTCAGCCCCATAGCTTCTTACTCCTACAACAATGCCCAAACAATTCCTCTCTCCCGCCTCCAGTCTCCCAGAATCTTATCCTTCTGCTTGTCCCCTCCAGCCAAAGCGCCGTCCGTGTCTGCCTGACCAGCTCCCCATTCCTGCTCAGCCTCCCCTTCCATCCTTCCGTCTTGCCACATCCCTGCAGCCCCCAAGGCCTGGCAAAGGATTTGTGCTCTGACTAAAAGGAGAATCTATTTCCCATCTCCACAGCCTTAGCTAGTTATCATACTCAGGAAACATGCTGACTCTCTGGAGTGATGCCTTGAGGATAAGTTTAAGCAAGAATCCATATTTGAACAACTAAATGCCCCCCCTCACATTTAGAACAGTTGTGGAGCTGAAGAAATGGCCAGTCATATGAAAAGAATGCACCATTGCAATAAATAATTTATCTGGTCCAGGCAATCAACAGCAAATTTATTGAAATACTCCTGAAGTGAAAGTAGGACTCATTGTCACCTGGTATAGTGGAGGAGATGCATTTTGAGAATGACCATTAATCTATTTTCACATAACTGTATATTCAGAAATTAAATTAGATCAATTAGCGTGATTTAAATTTTCCTTGAGTAATGATGCATCATGTGCTCTCAGTTTGTATTTTCAGTTCAACACATAGCTGAAAAGAACATTTTCTCTGTTAAAAATGTTTTGTGTGCAGATGTACCAATCAAAGAGCATCGTTAATAGAAAGAAAACAAACCTCCCGATGCCCTATTTTTCTTATACAAATCACTATGTGAAACAAAGACAAAAACATCACTGTTTTCTTATGTTTCGAGCATCTTGTTGTTTGAAATTTTCGCTCAAATTTCATTCGATGCTACAGATAACCAAGAAGTTAAAGGCAGCTTTCTTGCTCTATCGTCTATATGATTTATTGATGCGGTGGTGTAGTAGCACTGCTGGGAGAAAACACGGTGCACCCCAGAACTCTAATAAACATTATTCAGACGAAGGTCCAGGAGATGCTTTCGTGCAGTGAGACAAATATGACAGACTCCAATGATGGGGAGAAGAACAGTTTTCTGGAAACATTTTAAATCTCAGTTACAGTATTGAGAACATGGTGTTGATTGCACTTACCTGCACTCTAAAAGCATTTCTCAGTATCTGGTGTGCGTGTACTAAAAAGCTGATGGTTTGAATGATTTCTAGCATGGATTTGTTTGCCAGAAAAGTGGTTGAATGGTAGAAAGAGCAGACCCGTGGTATTGATCGGGGCTGACTCGTGTAGCAGAGGCAGGCCTGTTCTGCTGTATCAGTGCTTTCCTGACTTTTACGAGAGGTGCTCATGTGTGGGGGTGGGAGGGGGGGACGGCAGGGGGGAGAAGGAGGAGGAGTGTGGTTGCATGTGCACTGTGAGGAGTCATCTTTCTGTTGTGGATCGGTGGTAAGTAGCCATTAGTAAACTGATCTTTGGAAGAGGAAATTTAATGGTCTCCTAACTGTATTTACAAGACATTCAATTTGATAAAGGGTGTGATCTCGAATGATTTATTATATGTTGTTCTGCTCCTCTTTAAGCTATCGAATTTAGGTATTCATCAGTATTTTCATTCATTCCGTCATTCATTCATTTGCTCTCTCGTTCTTTCATCAGCTCTCATCAGCGTACACCAGCGAAAGCAGATCTAATGACACATTCTAATGCAGGCAAAATGCGCCTGTCACAAACGACATATTTCCAGTGCTGTGTTTTGTTCTTTTTTTGTTAGTCTTATTTAGATCTTCTCGGGGATTCCTTTTTAGTTAAATTGCGGAAATATTGTCTGGCTTTCTGCTCAGTTAAACATCAAAAGCTGGGGAAAGAGAAATATTAAAATATGGAGATCGGAAGTAGCTCACTGGGGCTACTGATTAGTGTACCAATCATTGTCATCAGAATTCATTTGGCAGTGGCAGTTGTAGAAAATGAAACTTTTGTCTGACTAATAATGATAATAACAGCAGTAATAATACTTTTTGTACACTCAATTTCTGCCCCGCCCTTGTGACGCTTGTTTTGTAATAATTGCTTTTATTCCCATATAAATATATAGATATTTCATCCACATGATACATAGGAATTTCTACATATGAAGGCTGCATCTACAAATAAAGATAAACGTTTACTTCTATAAATTTGTTGAAATGGCTCACTATAATGCACACAGCACTTATGCACTAGCTAATGTTAGCTAGTGTTATTATCCTGGACTTACTATATTCTACCTCCTTCTGGAGCTCTTGATAAGATGGAAAATGAAATGCACTCCATTTGGTACCCTGGATTGATAACCTGCTTCTTTATTATCTTAGATATGGTGGAAAAAAAATCGATATAATATACAATATCAAAAATACTGGGATTTCTTCTGTAAAAAAAAAAAAAAAAAAAAAAAAAAAAAAGTATTTCTAGAAACACGAGCTATGGAACGTATGGTACATCTATATAGTTATTATATGCATATGCTTACAGCTGTTGATCCGTCTTTTCATATAGAGGACAGTATTATACAGCATATTTAAATGCATGCCCCATATTTAGATACTGAAACTTTTTCATACAGTGAGGAATATATCCTACTTTTGTCTCAATTTCTGCAGCTGCTAATTTGCACTCTCTTATTATTGAAGTCAATAACCTCACCCCGTTCATATACTTCTACCTTATATAATCCTCGGAATAATAATAGTGCAAAAGACTATTTAATATTAAAGAGTATTTAATATTTAATACTATTTTCTGACTTTTGAAGAGTGAACTTTATAAGACCAGCTGATTTCAGACAGTAGTCTTTAAATGGGCGAGTTTGAAGCTGTAACTTTTACCACACAACCATAGTGGATGTGTCAAGCAAAAGGGAAAAATGTGGCTGAAAAATGTAGTCGTTAAAAAAAAAAAATGCTGAAGAAATCCATTTGTTGTCTCTGTCTGTTCTTTAGCATCCCCATCGGCGAGTGACCTTTTCCACCACCAATCCTGTGCAGGACCTGCAGGATGCCTCTCAGCACAGCTACTATGACAGCGGCTTGGAGGAATCGGAGACTCCCAGCAGCAAGTCATCGTCTGGTCCCCGCATCGGACCCCTGACCCTGCCCGAGGACCACTATGAGAGAACCACTCCAGATGGCAGCATTGGAGAAACCGAACACCCGGAAAACGGTACAATGACATTCCCCCACCATTCTGGCTCCTTGCTTTATGAATATTTATTTCAATGTAAATGGCTCTAATAGGCTCTTGTTGTGTGTGTGGTGTTACTGGTGATGGAGACATTTGTGGGAGATTTGTTTGTGCTCTGTGGCCATTTCGGAGTGGAAATGTTGTGGCACCCGTGACGTCGACTTGCTGTGTTTGTCGATGACTGTGTGGAATGTTATTGGTTTTTAAGCAGATCCATGCCTGTGTGTGTGTGTGTGTGTGTGTGTGTGTGTGTGTGTAGGTGTGTGTGGTGTCAGGGCCGGAGTAAGCAGTGTCTCCATCTCCCTCATCAGCAGGTCCTCTGTCAGACATCCTTAATGACCCTCTCTCACAAGTGTGCTAATTAAAAAGCCCAACTAATGGAGCATTTGCCCTCTAAATAAATCTGAACCATGACATCTGTGCAGACAACACTGTGTTTACTCTAAGCATTTCCTTGCTTCTAGTTGGACGCGGGTTACACTGCAGCTTAGGTGTACAGGTGCCATAATTTCTAGGCTTGGTAATCTATCCACAGGCTGAATGCTTATGGCCACAGCATAGGTCCGTATTAGAAAAAAAAATTCATAGCCAAAGCTAAACTGCCGCTCTGTGAACTCTGTATCATAATAACAATTTTGCTGCCTTAAGCTGCCAAACATAATCCATTACCTGTCTTGTAACGCGCTATGATAAGTGATTCACATGGTGCATTTCCAGGTATTATAGTATTTCACATTGCTGCACCGCTCTCTGGACCAGACACTTTAGCGTGGTGATTTTTCTCTGCTCACCTGCAATGTCTCGCCCTTCCCTTCATATTTGCATATCATTAGTTTGTTGTATTAATGTGGTTTCATCTCAGAAGCTTGCACAGCTCCTCTTTATGCGCATAAGGTATGGATTCAAACAGTCAGGCTTTTACTGCCCCGCTCAGAACGGGGGTAATGTATCAGCGAGGACCCGATAGAGCTACTAATCAGCATTGACAGTTGTGTTGTCACACTGTGAGTGAGAAAGACACAGATGTATCTATTATCAGCGGGACTGTGCATCATGAGTGCAGAGAGATTTCTGGCTTTTGTAAGTGAAGAGAGGAGGGAGGAAAAAAAAAGAGTTTTCTCAAGCTCAAGCACTCCCAAGTTGCAAAACATTGCAGGATCAAAGGCTAAAATGTGTCACCGTCACGCCAAAGCAGCAGATGATAAAGTTCTATTATTAGTATGGCTTCTTGCAATGTGATGCATTGCGTCTTTACTAGACAATTTTGTTTGGTCTCATTAGTTAGTTTATTCATCTCTGTTGCAAATGCATATTTGTTTGTGTCATTTAGTGACACCACAGTTCAGGAACTGAGTGGGTGGTGGATATGCAGCAGAGAAGTCTTGCCAATACTGCAGTTCCCTCTGGTCTTAAAGAGGTCAAAGATCACTTAGCATCCTATTTAATAGCTAGATTTAGTCACTCAATACACGGGCTAGCTGTTGATAGTCCACAATCCAACAGTTGACTACTTCCATTTTCTCTCTGCTCTTAGGATATGTAATATATGCAATTTATTTTGCTTTTTTTCTATTGTTGCAGCTGTTTATTGTGTTTTTCCCATCTGTAGAACACAGGTTTTTGTGAGACGGGGTGCTCTTTGTTGTCAGTGGTGGGAGAACAAGATTGTGAGTGGAGATGGAGCAGTTAAAGAATGAAAAGATGGCACAAGATGGGGGAGATGTTAGATTGTGACAGGGAGCGGGGACTAACAGTCTCTGACAAGGAAGCAAAGCCCATAGGATGAGCACATAGGACAGGGAGATGCAAAGATGAACTGCTAACCAAGGATAGACCTAATTAAAATGTGATTCCCACTTCAGGGAGATAACAGCGAGCCCACATAAAATGAAAGATTAGACAGAAAAATCAAATGAGACAGAGGAATTCCTCCCCAGCTCCACCTGAATAGTGACGTGAAGTCTTTTTTTAAGCATTTGAGTGACAGAGTGTCAGGTTGTACTGGTGCAGAGCTTTATTCATTGCAGTAAAGATGACTGACAGGCAAAAAATGGGGAGGTGAGCATGATGTGTCACTCCATTTAAGTTGGATAAAGCACTATATATGAACCTCTGACTGTCAGCCTTTGCATCACTGGGCCTCGGAAATATTGACATGGATGTGTGTTTTGTTGTACAAGTTAAACTTTGACACGGGCAAATCTACATTTTGAAAGATTTTCATTGGCCTACAGTTGAGAACAAAACCCATCTTAGTTTGGCTGTTAAATGCAATTAAGGTTTCAGTCAGAACTTTGCTCTATTAAACTAGTATTAGATCAACTTCTTGAGTCTGGTCCCAGTGGGAATCTCAGTTTGATTGCATCCTGGACCATGCAGCTTATTTGTTTATAAGATGGTACTATAAACAATAATAGTGCCAGAAGTGGAAATGATTAATTATTAGTCTATATCCAGTGGAGATTTTTTTTTTTTTGTCCTAAATGCTGTTCTAGAATTGCTCTCCTTTGAAGATTCTCACAGACTGGGGTAATATGACCTTGCTTTATTGGACTGGGTAGCAGAAAGGAAAGTGTGTCTGTGGTCTATAACAAGTCTCTCTGGTTCACTGAAGTAGACATCAACATATTCCCTTATGGTTCTTGGCTTTGGAAGTAAGAGTAGATTCAAACTACAGTAATAAAATTCTTGATATATGACATGTATGCTGCCTGATCTGCAGCAATTAATTTCTGGAGTTCCTTTTTTCGTATGCCTGAGCAGCTGCTCCCTCCTCCCACTTTTTCTAATTCTTGTCTTCAGGCTGTGTTAGAGTGCACTCCATTTCAGTTTCCCCATGTGCATTTTCCACTCTTATGTTCACGCGTGTGGCGCGCACATTGCACAACTGTTAGTTAATCTCATCAGAAATGTTTGTCCGTTGGAGATGCAGTGCATGCATGCGTGAGTGCGTGTGTGTGCGTATGTGCACCTGCATGCATGCATGTATTTATTTGCAGTAGAGGGTGTTGCAGCACACCCCAAATCTCGAAATCATTTTGATTACAGTGCTATTTTGCTTTAATAGACTCTCATCGTAATCACTGAGCTCTGTAATTCCCTTTAAATTGATTGCTTCAGAAAGCATGAAAACTGCTTATCTTGTATGTCTGGTTGCTGTCAAGATGCAGAATTTGTCATCCACATTGAAATCAGAGGAAGCCCAATGACTGGGCTCTGTGCCCCTCATCAGTCCATCAACTGTATCTCAGACACTGCAGATTTTGATTAGTGGTGATGTCAGACTGATTTACAATATTTATTACTGATCAGTTCACTGAGAAAATTCATCATTTTGGAGCTTTGATATATATATATTGCATAATTTTGAGACCCTGTAAAGAGACATCAGTATAAAAATAGTAAAATCCATATTTTATGTGTTTAAAATATCAGTTGTACAAGATGACATCAGGCATCTTTATTCCTCGAGCTGACTTGGGTTGATTTAATTTACTAGCATTTTTCGTTCCCTTCCACATATGATTTTATTTTTTTTTGTGTGTTTTTTTTCCTTTATATATTTTGGTCAACATGAGCCAAAGCCATTGACTGTATTTTGAGCCATAGCACACACCTGAAGTAACATAACATAAATAGTTTAACCTCCCGCCGCCTCAGAATCCTGGGTATGAGTCATTTGAGACCCATGATGGGCCCACTCTCTCTTCTTAAGACACAAGTTTGACCAGCAATCTCGTTACGTCCGGTCCAAGCTAGACAGTAATCACTCTTTCAGGGATCAGTGGTTCGGCATCTTGGCTGTGATATGAGGGCCAGCACCAACACAGGTGGATTGAAGACAGGTTCTAGCATGCGCACACACACACGCATACAAACGCACACAAACTCAATTGACCACAGATGGAGGAATTTTGATGTGGCCGCTTGCCCAGCATGAGGTCTCCCTGTGTCTTCCTCTGTGCGGACTCACTGCCATATGGGCTATTGAGAAGACTGAGATAAAATGGAATAAATGGCATTTGCATGATAATGAGGTTCTTTAGTGATGCTGTCTGATTTTCCTGCCTTAGATCTCGCAGATGATGCATGTAGTGTCATATATTTGTTCCGTTTGAACTCCCGTCAGGGGTTTTCCTCTGCTTTCAGTGCCTGGCATATCAGTATCGTCCAGAGTTCTGCTGTTTTAGCCATTACTGCTTTAAGATTATGAGTCTCCCGTGGACACCTGGTTTGTGTGGACAAAGCGTGAGGAAATATTTTAACAAATAAAGATGCAGGGGAAGACATTGTGCAGAATGAGAGATAGGATGTCTATCTAATGGGGCTTGTTTGTGCCAGCTTGGGCCTCGGCCCGGGTGCAAGGATGCTGTGCTGATGCAGGGGTGTGGGTTTCCTCAAACAGATGTAATTGTGCCTTGTCAGTGTCCCTGCCTGTTAGTACTATTGAGCTGAGTGGACCATGCCAGCCTGTACCAGCACCGTGGCCTCTGCCAGCCACTGCTGGAGCTGCCACCACCCAGAGAAAGGACAGGTCGGTCATGGGTCTGGCAGTTTTGTGGAGGCTTCTGTGGAAAAACAGTCCTTACAGGTAATCCCCTGAAGCAAATTGTCATGAGTAATATGCCTATAATCATAAGCTCATTCTAGCACACGCATTATGCTGTGTTCACATGAGCTGCTGCTGTTTGTCACCCCTCAATTGTTTGTAGTTTTATTTCAGAGCAAATAGGTCACTGGAAGAGCCTAACTGGAGCAGAATTAAACTCTCTAACCTGGATAAGGCTTTGACACCACAGACAATGGTAAACTATGGCTCTTTACAAATGACTTCATGGGACAATGCTGCTGAATACAAAATGGCACTGATGATGTGTCAACACGTCACAGTTTTGAATGTGTCTAGATTTCCTTTCGCCCAATTTGAAATTGAAAATGTGCTTTCACTTGTGTGATCACTAACAATAAGACTTGCGCACTCATCCCCACCTTTGGCCACGCACATAACAGTGTTTGTCAAATGACTGCAGACAGGCCAGACCTTTGAAAGGGGCTTTGTGACAGAAGGGACATGTTATTACATCTCAGACCATTAACTGTAGCAAAGTACGGAATTGGCTTATTGTCTTTTAGAGTGCACTGACTTATCATGTGGCTGAGATTGCAGCCACATGTGAAATCTAGATGGAACCTGAAAAGAAGTCCCATTATCCCAATAAATCTACCCCTTGCATTCAATTTCATACCACCTTCTTTTACACATGAAAGGGATTTCTCTGCAGTTTCATCATTGTGTCCATCTGACTGGAAGACTGGTAACATCACTGGTAATAGCATGTTTTGGCACAACCTGATTTTTATTTGGGCTTCAGTTCATAGAGTGATTTTTTATTGCTTTATTATTTTCATGACTTTCTAGTTTGATTCATTTGTTTTGTGTTTATTTTTATTTCTTTTGAGGTATTGGCTTGCACGTTTTACAAAAAATAAGGAGACGTTTTTTGATTAAATAATAAAAGCACATTCTAGATGTTGTCTACGTAATAAAAAAGAAGAAAGCAAAAACCATAAGAGATTCAGTAGAAGACCTTTAGAACATTTTTCTGGGGAGAGATTCCCAGTCCTCTTCATTTTAATAGAGATCTACACAAGCTACTCAGCTCTTATCCACATGCATATAACATGGGTGAAAACCCAGATGAGTGTTCAGAATTACGTGCAGAAAGAAAAGTACATGCTTATAAGCACACATTAGGTTCCATAAATAGTGCTTTTAACACCATACTGCCACTGAAAATGTCTGGTTTTAGCACTAAGCTTGTAAAATGAATGAGTGAGCCAGTATGCCTAAGCCAGTATCTCTAAGCTTTAGATGTGCTCATGTATTACTCTAACAAAAGTGGATGGCTCTATGTACTTAGGCAAAAATTGGATAGCATGCAGCCTACTCTTGCCATGCCAGTGAGTCTGGGCAGCAGCATGCTGAAGCAGCAGGTTTGGAGGTGGTAATGTGTGTGTAAATTTGGGCTAGAAAGTGCACGTGTACAAAGACACATGGAGAAAAATTTCTTAATTAGCGTGGTGTGGCTGATTGCTATAAGAGGTCCTTGTTTTCGCTAAGTGTCCAGTGGCAGGTCCATGGGATCTTAGGTGGAAACTTTGAGGATAATTATGGCGGCAGAAATAGAAAATGGTTGCAGAGCTCTGTTCCCCTCAGTGGGTCTTACCCAGTCTCACCCTAGATGTGATTCGTAGAGCAGGTAGAGCACTGTGCATCGGGGAGAGAACGCTGGCTAGGGGCCAGTTCCACTTCAACCTCAGTTGGTTGGGCTGTTCAAGCCGGCATCAGAGAAAGGCCCCGGGGGTCATCTCTCCATCATAGTGTGATGGGGACCGAGAGCCGCCGAACCTCCCTCTAACTAGTGTTCTGCCCTTCAATGATGGATGGCACTTGAGGGACTGGAATTGTACTGTATGGGTCTGACATGCATTTCCTTATTTCCAGTGAGTCTCACAGGAATGGAGCTGCTCTCGCTTTAAGGCTTTCTCACAGATATCTCAAAATTCACTGCAGTTCAAGGACCTTACAGACTCAATGAGGACTATAGTCCAGTGAAACTGAAAATGTCCTCTTAGCACCAAATGGAAAGCAGCATTACATTTTTTCCTCTTTTACCCCAGTGAAAGAATCAATTCTTAATTTGCAGTTTTGTGTTAACATGGTACATCATGCAGTCAATATTCTGCATGCCTTAAGCTAAATAAAAATGATTTGAATTAGTCTTGCTTATTCTCATGGCCAAGTGTATTACAGTGTTACACATTTAAGGTGACATTTCACTGCCCTATTACACAAAATCATCAGAATATTTTTGCAGGGGTTTGACAGACTTCTTCATCAATGCCACCTCTCAGTGACTACTTCACCAATTCAAGAATTTTCTGGCTTTCAAAACTCACTTTAAGGCTTTCTGCAAGCTATTCCTTAAGAGTCCTTGTTCTCAAGCCAAAAGTAGGTAATTCTAACAGAATATTGCATGATGGTGTAGCTTGGTTCTACCATGCATTTCTGTTGAATCTCTGGTCTAATTAGAGAGTATGCTATACTTCATTGATAAACCGTGACTTATTTTTGCTAGCTCCGAGTTGTAGAAACATTCCTTGGTCATCATCAGAGTTTCTTTTTACTTAAAAAAAATTCTATGGATTTTTTTTTTTTTTGCACTTTCCCTTTGGGTAGCTCCCTCTCAGATGGTCATGTTATGTGCAAGGCCCCAAAACTTGTCACTCATCTTGATGCGCTGTCTACTGAATGAGTATCTAGCCTGGGGATGAGGTACCCATCAAATTTACAGCTACCACAGGCACTGAGAAAACAGATGGTGAGGGGAGACATTTTAATTTTAGATAGATAGATAGATAGATAGATAGATAGATAGATAGATAGATAGATAGATAGATAGATAGATAGATAGATAGATAGATAGATAGATAGATAGATAGATAGATAGATAGATAGATAGATAGACTTTATTGTCTGTCCCATATGGTGACAGAAATTCTTCTTTGACAGGCTCCAACAATAAAATACAACACATAAAAACACACTGAAAAGACAAGTTCGCAAAGTAGATATCTAAAAGAAATGTTAAAAAGAAACAGCAGCCGATAAAAATAACTAAATAAATACATAAATAAATAAATATATAGTGCTCAGTGTCTTATTTTATTTTGTTCAGGGTGGTTATTGCAGTGGGAATAAAGGATTTTTTAGACATTTTTGCAGGCCACTGGGACTTTGTAACGCCTGCCTGATGGCAGTAACTGGAAGGGGTGATGAAGGGGGTGAGAGGGGTCCTCTGTGATCAGAGTGCTTTCTTGATCACAGAGCGGTTAAGCAGTTCAGAGATATGAATTTGTGGTGAACCAATGATTTTGCTGGCCTGACTGACAACATGGGAGGGTTTAGTTTTGTGTTTAGTGGAGAGGGAGCTGTACCAGGATGAAATGTTGAAAATGAAGATGGATTCAATGAGTGAGGTATAAACCAGGGTTAAAATGCCTCTGCTGACATTAAAAGTCTTCAGTTTCCTCAGCAGGTGAAGGCGTTGCTGTGCTTTTTTGTAAACTGAATCAGCATGATTCCCAAATTACAAGTTGGTGTCGATCTCTGTTCCCAGATATTTAAAAACTTCAATCTGCTCCACAGGCTGACCCTGTATATCGAGGGGTATAAAAAGGGGTGTCACAGATTTACCTCTGCCCCCACAGCTCAACTCCTTTGTTTTTGAGATGTTCAGCTCAAGCGAGTTCTTATGAAAAATTCGGACCAGGTTGCTGACTGTCTGCTGGTAACGGGTCAGTGCAGCGCTGTCCGGCAGGTGAGCCACCAGAGCCATGTCGTCAGCATATTTAAAAAGAGTCATTCCTTCACTGGTACAGGAGATGTTGTTGGTGCACACAGAGAAGAGAATGAGGGATAAAACACGACCTTGAGGGACGCCTGTGTTTAAAATCAACTTTCTGGATTTAAAACCATTTAAAAGCACCTGCTGTGGCCTGTCATTTAAAAAACTCTGAATCCAGTTGAAAAAAAAAAAAAAAGAAATGACGCTGATGTTTACCCTTGTTGTACATTTGCTTTATGCATTTCCCCCCCTTCTTACCTCTTTTTCATACATGTTGCTGTTATTTCTATGGCTTCCTCTCAGCTGATTGCCCAGATCTTGCTCTCCACTAGCCATGTCGACATGGCAGAAAAAACACAGCGAATGTGACCAATATTGTGAAAACATAACACTGAAAAGTCACCATGTTTGAGGCAAATGAGGAGAGGGAGCCTTGGAGACCCAGGGTCACAGACAGACCCAGACTACTGCTGTACACATGACCCAATTTAGCCATCAGTGTATTAAATTTTCATTTTATTATCTCGTAATGTAGTGTATGTCCTGTCCATTTATGATATTTTAATGTGCTAAAACATTTATAGTGCCATTTTAATGCCCCTTTAATACACAAGACAGCACTAAAGTGCAGATGTGGTCTTCATTCAATTAACCAAAATACTTGGCCTCCCAGATATGCTGAAGTGTTCCCGCCTTTCCCCCACATGTACTCCAATATCTAAGCCAACATTAGGTTAATGGTGTTATTGTGATAGGTGATTATTTCAGCTGGAGGATTTCAACAACATCAAAGAACCTGAATGTTGACGTAGCTGAATGCAAGGAATCGCTAAGGAGCTACACGGGAGGCAGGGCTCGTGCTGGCCTCAAAAGCCATCTTGATGACCCCCTGCTGCCTTCTGTGGTTTGCGTTTCTCTTTAAGGTCCATATTCATAGGCTGGAATTTGATGTCTCCCGTTATAATTATAATTAAATCATGCTCGCAAGTCCATGTGATATTTTTCCCCTTCCCCTAATCAAAGCCCTGTCAGGAAACGCTGAGGGCACAGAGCAGCATTGGAAGATTGCTGCTGTTCTTGGCCTACTCTGCTACACAAAAGGCAATTTTCATATTCCGTCCTTTTCTAAATTTGAATTGTCCTGCTCCAAACACATTGCTGTATTGTTCAGAGCATTGTGGGAACGGAGCTTTCCATCTGACTGCGCCAGGATGCTGACTTTCTCAGAGAATTGTCAGTCAGGCAGCAACTCTGTCTACAGTAAATGGTCAAATGAAGCTTTGCTTCTCCAAAGCCATTATTTAGCTGCTGCACTGACAGCTTACATTATCCTAAAGATCTGATTTTGTGTAAATATGTTGATATTTGTCCATACCGGGGATGAAAATGTTGTTCCTCTTTGGGTTGTGCTGTTTAAATCTGTGTGCATTAACTTTTATCCTAGTTATCTCTTTATATCATGCATGCTGGTACATACATTTCACCTGGAAAGCACCCAGACTGCACTGTGGATATAAATCCGAGCCTGACCGCTTGGTTTCTGGTTGAAGGATATGATGCATGATGAAATGTTAAAAGTCGTCATGGAGCAACCATGGCCACAGGCAAGGTTATGTAGCCCACAAGACACAGCAAAATATGTCACCACTATGTAGACAAACTCTCTTAAACTGTGTTTACTATTCTGATTTTCTACTCAGACTCCTGTACAGGTGTAGGACTAATTAGCACCTAATGTTAGCTCTCCCTAGTTAACCATGTCCCACATCGCAGACTGCGGAGATCAAAGGCAGAATTAGCAAAGAGATAACATCTTGATCGAAAGGGGAGGAAGAACAACAAATAGATCATGGTAGACATCCGTTTTACATGTCAATAAGATCAATGAGTGAAAGATAGTGAGCATGAAAGTTGTGCATAGGAATATCCTCCAGGGGAGCATACTGGGAGGAAAATAATTCCTTCTTTTATAATCAGAGATGAAAATCACGTATAAGGAAGACTTTGATTTTCCTATTGATGAAAATTAAATTGACAATGTACCCACGTTACTTGATGTGATTCAAACACAGAATCATTAATGTCCATTCAATATGTTGGACACACTGTTGGATGCAAACCCATTTCTGGAAATGCTTCTAGGGAAATTCGGTTCCAGGAAATAAACAGCTTAAATGCAACAAACATTACCAGACTGAGGACTGAATGTTTAGGTTTTCTTTTCAGCTTTTGCAAAATGAAAAATCTTCTACCTGCCAGTGTGAGGCCGTGCGCTGCCACTGTGAAAGGGCCATAGAAAAAGCCTGAAGCAGGAAGAAAGCTTCAAAGGCAGGGAGCAAGAAAGAGACATTCAGACAAGACGAAGAGGGAACATTTGGGTGTGAGAGAGGAACAGAAAAGTGACTCTTCATGTAAATGTCACACAGCAATCAGAGAATGGGTTGGGTGATAAAATGTTCTATTTAATTATCATGACAATATTACCCATTTAATCAGTCATAAACTTCACAAAAAAAGTATTTTTGGTGTTCATTTTTCTCATCCCTATCTTCACTTCCAACCTCGGCACTGTCACCAATTATTAAGCCATAGTCTTTCATGTTTTTCTATTAACTAATCTGCACTAGAAATAGACTTGTACTGCTTGTTGACATCCACACTCAGCAGCGCTATGCAAAGAGGAATCAATCAAGTTGTTCGGCTAAAAATGTAGTCTTCACATTTTCAAAGAAAGTTTGTTTCAAGCTGATGGGTATGCTGTCTTCTTTTTCCTTTACCTGTGCAAAAATTGGATGAAGTTAAATTGCAAAAAAAAAAGAAAAAGGAAAAGAAAAAAATCACCAGGCTATTGAACGTCCAGTCACAACCCCACACCACAGGGATTTAGTCTACATTTCTTTGAGCATTTCTAATTAAATTACACAGAAAACTGAATGGGAAATGCAAGGTGTCCTATTTCAGAAGTGAGACAAAGACACAGAAGAAGCAGCAGAGTGGGCCTGAATGTAATTATGCAGTATAAATATATTATAGGACTGCACAAACAGATTGCAATGAAAAAAGAAGAAACTATGAAGCTAAAATGTCTATGCATTGCTTTTTTCCACATATTTCAATCTTACATCTTCTCATACTGTAATTTGACAATGCCCAGTAATTAATGTTGTCCATGTATATTGTATTTAATTGTATTTATAGATATATTTAACACGTGTATAAAGAACAAAGTCTTTGTACTGGTACTATATTTTAATCCTAATCAGCATCCCTCTGTTTAGTATTACACCATTCATCATCTGTGGCACAGCCCACAGTAAAGATTTAAATGAACAGCATTAATAAAATACCTGTATTGGCCTGAAGAACAAATGCAAATTTCTAAATTTAGAGTAAAGCGCGGATGTCTAACTAATTCTTTTCAAACTCAATGTGCACATTCAGTTCTGTCCCTGAAGGCCTCTCTGAATGAATATGAGACTAAATGCAGCATATAGAGGAATGCTGTTTATAATCTCTAAACTGGCTGCTGCAATGGGGGATTTTCTATCTTGGCATAGTGTCTTCACTAAGTTAACTTTAACAGTATGGTCAAGACATACTGTGCTATAGATATAGGTGGGCTGTCATATTGCAACTGAATAGGTAGATTATCTGGAGACCTACTTTGAATTTATTTGTTATTTCCTAGCAGTCCAATTTATTGACTGCAGAAACAAAATTGCTCTTATTTGAATTAAGTCAGTCGAGAAAGAGTCTTGAAACTTGGAATTGGATTTATATGATAATCACACACCTAAATCTTTTATGTTCATAATAAATAATATGCTTTATTTTTTGTTTTTTTCAGTTTTTCTTTTGCATTGGCAGGTACTATGGATCGATATTTTGTTGTCAAGGTTCAGAATGCAATTTCCAGTCAGTAATTGGCCAGCAAGCCAAACATATAGCTGTGGGCAGAGGCATGAAGCTGTTCTCCACACAAGCAGTCAGCACAAACTCTCTGTGCACCAACAGAGAAACAATTATATTACTTAGGAAAGGGGAAGAATGCCATCATTTAGCACCCTTTGTCCCCAGTCTACCGCTGATGTTTGGAATCTATTCCATCTGAAGATGCCTTGTGTATGTGTCACAGTTTGACAAAAGCCTTAACATTGGTTGACATATCACACCGCATATCAACTTCTCAATTGGAGGAGCTGGTGCATAGCGTGATCTGTCAGCAGGTGCTAAGGCTTTGTCAAATGCAGTGATACAAAAGGCAGTCTTCAAATAAAGGAACCCTAAGACAAAATGGTGGATGGTGAGAGAACTGACAGGAGGTGTACCATCACCCACTGAACCATCTACAGCATCTTTTCCTGACGTGCCTCTGCTCGACATGTCCACTCATCAGCCTTTGTCAGCAAGAGGCTCGCCACTGCTCAGGAAGCAGAGAATTCAGATCTTACCAAGTCTGCGAGGGAGACCTTGACACACGTGTTTAAACCTCAATAGCAACTCTCATCTTGGCATCACTTTCTGTAGACAGTTTGACTGAGAATTGATTAACCTATTTCCGGCAAATATTTAACCATTTATGCTTTTTGCATAAATTATCTCCATAAATGAATGAAGTTTTATTTTTTAATGAAGTGAAAGACAGTAGAAATCATCATAAGTGGCTTTTCAAGTAACCTTTTCCAGCAAGGCTTGTCTAAGACACCAACTAACAGTGTCTATATCATCTGTAGAACAACATGGTGGCTTTGTAACAAAGCGGTTTACTTTATCTTACATGTCACTTTTTATATAGGTGAGTCGACAACGCTGCCAACACTATGCATTTTAATTTTGCTGGTGAGATGTAAAAGTGCACATCTGAGGTTACAAGCTCCTCCACTGTTCTTTTGGATTCCATTACAATGAGCAAGGAAACTGTGCATGTCAACGCTATGTTTGTGTACTTGTAGCAAGTTTCACTCTCTTAAAAATATATGCCTCTGGAGGGGGAAAAAAGCAGTTTTTGGTAGCTTCTGCTTACTGTGCTTCCTGTGAACACTTGAATAACAAGACTTGACATGTCATAGCTGAAGAAATACAAAACCCCCGTTCCTTGTTGTTTTTCCTCACAGTGGATGACAACCACAGAATGCATTCGCACCCGGTTATTATACTGATAGCCACCACAGACACTAATGTCCACTCAGATGTGGGATACTTCTTTTTTCCTTTTATTCCTTGGAACTTCTTTAGTCATTTACCACATAAACTGTTTGCAGGGACCACAAATATACCATTAATATCACTCACACACTCCCAAACGATAGTAGCTGTTTTTTTCCCCCGTTATCCCTCCGTGAGCTGTGGGTCTCTCATATTTGTTCGCCATCGATCATAGCGGTGTGGCGCGCACGCTGGAAAGCAGCCGGTGGGGAGAGGCAGCATTTGCAATCAAACAGAGAGGAGCAGTGTGAAATCTCAGGAAGAGGCAGCTTCCCCCATGCCCGTGGGCAGGGGATCAGACGATGAGGAAGCCTGCCTCAGACACTCAACACCTCCCACTGGCACCCTGATGCAAGCAGCATGCAAACCCACCCCTCACATGTATCTGTCAGCCGGGGGGGGGTTAAGCTCTGTGTGTACCCCCACTCTGTAACTGCACTGTGGAGTGCATGTTATGTTACTGCAGTCGAGGTGCTTTTAGAAGCTTTGCTAAGGTTCACTCTGAGTCGCTGATGTGGTACCCAAGGTGGCAGAAGGTAGAAATTACTGTTTTTCTTTTTCGCGATATTGCTTTAAGCGAGCAGATGGGACCGACCCAATATAAAAAAAGTAGAAAGCTACAGGTGCAATCTATCTCCAAGTCTACAGGAAGAGAATTCTGTTGTATAGAGAGGAAGAAATGTCATTGAGTCACTGCTCTTCAAAACCAAATCACAAGCTCTCTAAATCCAGTCAGCCTGTTTCAGCCACTGGCATAATAGTGCTGTGGTTTGCCCATCTGTTCTCCATTGTCCACCTTGGCTCTCCATCCATGACATACAAGACTATAAACTCTAAAGGGTTTGTTCCAGACTGTGAGCAGATTTATTTCAGGTATAGGTGCAGCAGAAAACAGGGTTGAGTGGGTGAGAAAATACCAATATTCCCACAGTGCCTTTGGCTGCTCTCTCAGCTCGTGGTTGACTCATTTGCTTCATCATGTCCACCAAATATTCAAACAATGATCATTTCAGCTCAGCGTGGGAGCATGTTTTGATGTGTGGAGTGGACAGTACTCTGCCACACTGTAAGTGGACTGTACTACAGCTACAGATGGCAAATGGCCGCAGCAAAAGGCAGACACAAAAGTATAATTATCAGTATTGATTTTTTTTTTTGTGGAAATGGATTTGAGTGTGACAGAAAGGTCAGTGAAAGCAAATGTAAAAACTTGTGCTTTCACAAATGATACACCCTATCATTACACGCCATCTTGACCACACAATAACTAATTCACTATGATTACATGTTGAAAAGCTGTCGTGAGTTGGCATGTGTGACTGGAAATTAAATGCACTATAGAATACAAATGTTGTAACACCGCAGGCTGCAGTTGAATATAGACCACTCATTTGTTACGTTGTCTATTAAGAACAGACTGTGTCAAAGCTACATTATAAATAAAACCATATGAAATGTAGATGAAACACTAACAGACAAGGTGATGGCCTACTTAAATAGCTGGCATTAGAGCATCAGTGTTCTCTCTTGATGACGTGCGATATGTGCTTTGGCACCTCTGGAAGAAAATAGCAGACTTTGGCATGCTGAACGTTGTATTTAGCTGTCATTGCTGATTTTCTGGCGCCTTGATGATGATGGGCACAGTTCAGAATTTGCAATTCCTGTCACCAGTGCATGATGCCATTTTACATTACATGTTTTCCATTCACTAAAGTCCACTTCATGTTTTCTAAAAGCAAAATCGACCTGAGGTCTGTTACCAACCTGATAGTCAAGTGAAGATGTGGCAATCAGTGGTGACCCCTTTTGTGAACGAGAGAATGAGTGAAAAGAGAATCTAGAATAGTACTCAGAGCTATCCTCCGTCAAGGTCAGTTTCTTATCATACAATTATTATATTTAAGTAAGCAGCAAAAACAGATTTTAATGGGTTCTTCCTTCTGTAATGCTCATCTTCTTCACCAAATATCATGAAATTCAAACAGCCAAACTGCAATGCAAACACCTCCGCCTTGGTTCTCGCCTTGACACACCGATCATACATTAAATAGGGCCTTTTGTGTATTTCAAGAGCTAATTGGGAGTTTAGTGTCCTTGCCTTCATACCAAACCCAAACACATGCACGCATATAATGGCAATGTCTAATTTGTAAAGAAAGAAACATGCCCAATTGTGGCATGTGAAGTGTTTCAGAAAACTTGCATGTACGTAATGTACCTTTTTTTACCGTACACTGATTTCGAGATGTGGAGCTGTGCTGATTTTTTGCACGAGGCCTCTTGGTGTGGCGTAAACCTCCTGGAAGCTGTGGAGAGGTTTTAATCAAGTGTGAAATCCTTTTGGGGTAGATGCCTACACGACTGTGCTTGTGCTTAGAAGCGTACTCCTCAAACCCTCTCTCCAGCTCTCTTCCCATGAACATCTTTTGTAGCAAGAGTCCATTTCGCTGCAGTGATGCATACAGACAACGCTCTTAGCGGAGCTGAGAAAATGAAACTCCAATCATCATGCATGAGGCAGTACACACACAGAGAGACATACACTGTTGTCTTAGTTGCCTGTTATTTCTTCTAGCTTCAAATTCAGCTTGTTTTTAATCAAGCGAAAAAGTGTGTAATTCATTCATTTGAAAAGATTCTTCGTTCACTGGCATTGACCGAGTAAACAGAGAGAAGAATTTGCCACTTAAGCATAATGATATAATTAAGCTTGAATAAGGCAGATCATTGCTCAATTGTGAAGTAAATGTATTGAACAGCCTAAAACATCTAGCTATCTAGGATTACAGGAACAATGAGATTAACTGCAGCAATAGATGAAGCTATGCATTCTTCGTTGGCCAATTATTATTATTTTAATAAACAATATGACAATTGTATATGGATTAACCACGAGAAATGTAGATTTCAGACACAAACAAGAACAACATAATTAACTTCCATTCATTTTCATTAAACGGTAAAGCAGTTAAAAAATGTAAAACATGAGCTGTCTCACTTTGGCTTTTGATTGACTGAAGCCTTGGCGAACTAGATGCAGTTTTTCCAGCCTAAGAGGTCTGGCATTTTGTGGGATAATTATCTTGCCACTGGTCATGAGTACAATACTGATGTTATGTCTCATAGGCTTACTGTCAAGCTGGCATTTTCCCCTATTAGCTGTGAACTCTTACTACTGCCTCTAATACGTCATCTCTTGTGGTTGCATCATTCACATGCAGCAACATCTTTCTGTTTGTTGTGTGTGTGCGTGTGCATGTGTGTGGGTGTGTGTGTGTGTGTGTATGTGCAGCATGGAGCTTGATGCTCTCTCTACAACAGCATTTACACTTATTCACACTCTGTCCCATAGCCACAAAACAAGATGAAGCATATATGATGGAGGCATCTTTACATGTTGGCATTACAGTAACGCATTTGTCACAGCAATCAAAAGTTTACACGGCAGTGACATCACAGACACACAGATCTTCATTGTCTGTCTCCTCTCACAGACATTGATCTGGCTGTCCCAGTCTGAGTCTGAGGGGATAACAAAGATAAATTGAATGGTATTTCCTTTTAATCTGGGCTGTATGTTTAGCTTGTCAACAGGTGGACTGCTTAACAAGTCTATTGGCTGCCAGCTGCACATTTCTGGTGAGCAAGTATGTAGGTTCCTTGGTGCAGTTTTCACTGGTAGAACTGTGTGATAGTCTTGAGTGATAACTGAGGCAAACTTATTTTGAAGCTTTCAGAGCTTATACATTAAAATGAGGTCACTGGGTCATGGACCCATTTATTTAATTAGGAACAGTTGAATAAAAAATGGATGATAATCAAGGGCAGGGAACTCATTTCAGCACTGTCAATCAATAACTCATTCAACAATGGTTTTTGCCCAAAGGGATCCAGCTATTCCCTTTGTAACCAAACACTTCATGTCTCTAGTATGCGTGGCTGTTGCATCGTGTTGCATTCTTGCAGTCTATTTTTTTGTTGATACATCACTAATTACAACATGCAATCCATGTGTAACTGAAATTAAAACACTGTTGGTGAACATGTTTACGATGCAATGATATGTTACGAACATAGCAGATAAACTGCTATTGGATTCTTCTAACTGACATAGACACAGCACGCCATCTCTTAAATGTATCACATCAGCCCGTGGACTACACACACACAGTAGCGCTCATTACACAGTGCATAGCAACAGCTACATAGCAACTGCTGCCGACTGCTTAGCAACAGCTGCGAAGACCTCAAGAAGAGGGGGGTGGGTTTCATGGAGTGTTTAGGATGACACCATTTCGGCTCACAAATGCCTTTTCGCAACTTTTTCTGAAAATGAATATTCTTGCAGTGTTCGTCACTGTGAAGCTCTCTCTGATGATGCTGTTTTTTTCTGTCTTGCCCGCAGATATCCGCTCCCTCCCTGATGTGGCAATGACTGGAAACTGTACAACCGAGTGCAGCGAATTGGGCCACTCAGACGCCTGCTGGATGCCTGGGCATCCCTCCCCTGTACGCAAGACCAGGAACCCCCCGAAACTCTCCACCTTCGTGCCTTACCAGGAGAGAGGGAGCCTGGGACGCCTGGCAAATGGGAGCGCCAGGCTGGGTGGCGAGGAGCACCGGTCGCGCCTTCCACCCTCCCGCAGTGCCTATTCCAGCAGTGGTCATGATGCCAGTCAGGACTGCCCTTTAGAGGAGATGCCCCTGAGCGTAGCCTCTGAGTTTCCACCCACCTCCCCTTCCGCCCACACTCCAAAAAGAGAAATTTACCTGTGAGGAACATATTCACCTGATCGGTTACACACGTGAAGGAAAGATAACACCCACTTCAGAAGGAGAAACAGGCTGTCCACATGCTAAAGCCAATGCCCATTTTTTAGGTAACAATAGGCTGTGACTCATTCAATCACTGGCATGAACACTTGTTTTTGTCATTTCCTCCTTAAATTATTAATTTATTAGGATATTTATTAATGATGCCACAAAGTTAATTGATGCACTCACTATTTTATTTATTCCAAAATCTTGAAAGATACAATTTAGACAGATGAAAAAGGAAATGCAGATGGTAATTGCTACTTTAGTAGGTACTAATTATCGTTGTAGTTAGCCAAGTCCCATTCTGTGAAGTGATCTCTTGAATTTGAAAGTTGTGATCAGTGCTCTTGTGCCATTATTAGATATAATTTAATAGCCAGCCAGTCGAGGCCATATCAGAAGGCGTAACACTTTTGACTAACAATCAAATGAAATGGTCTATCTTAATGTACAGTGCTGTAAATACATTTGAATGGTGTGTTCTACATATATTTTTGTCGGGCATAAGCTGAAAAAAATGGCCTCAGAATTTTAGCATATTTAAGCGTTTCTTTACTACTGCTGTTTAAACTTGATTGAAACCATCTCCCGGAGTGGAGCTCGATATTGTGGAAGGCATTTATCCGCTCCACACAATCACACACACACACACCTTCGACCCCTAATCATAGTAGAATGGCCTTTACCTCTGCTCCCTGTAGAGCTCTGCCACTGGTGGAGGGAGCTGTGTGGCAGCATTTAAACTGACATTATGTTCCACTGACTCGCAGCACTGTGACCTATCGTTCGTCATGAAAACGGTTGACTTGGCCACAGTACCCCAGAGTCACAATGACCAAATGCAGAGTGCTCACCAGACACATTCTGATTGGCTTTTCACCCCGTTGATGAGATTATAGCGGTGTATCAGTTTGGAAAAGCTCTCCTCTGTTGTGACAATCAGACGGGCTCTATGCGTAAGTCGCAACCCTTTCCTCTGAAGCTCATAGTGGTTTCCCCTCACTATACATGAGAACTTGTATAGATCTAATGAATGCCTGAGGAATTATTTACATGAAAGAGCACTTGAGTGTTGAGAGATACTGGAGAGATTGAGTGCTTACGGAACTTAATACCACACTGATATAAACTAGATAGGAGCTCTACTGCCAGACTACTTTTTTTTTCTTCACTAGATATATATACTTCTTCAGAGGTAAATTCAATACTCAGTGCACCCAACTCACTGAAAAGAGTGAATTAGAAATGTGGACCTGATATGATGGATTCCAAAAAGATATTAGAAATAAATATTTAATTTCATATCAGTAATTAATATCTGGAATTGTTGAGCTTCAGCATAGGGTTTAGACAGCCGGAGTCATCCTCGATTTACGGCAGCTCCTGTTAATTAGAATTTTCCTTGTATTGAGGACAACATGCTTAATAAGTTATTAGGCATTTTTCCTCCTCTGGCTATTGAACAGAGAATAAAAATAGGGCATGCCCGTGGGCTTCATTTATCTTTACAAAGATTTTCCAAGTGAATCTGAAGGATATGTCTGAAGGACACTATGTATTAGTCAGTAATTGGGTGTTAATGATGACTCCACTAGCCTGCCTTACAACATCGTAGAGCTCGTCGGTGTCTTTGATTTAAACATTGATTTGATTAGATTTGTAGATACCTTTCACCTCTGCAGAGCATTTCCATAGTGAGATTGTGTCTGAGTAAGGGTGGAAGAGCTTAGAATGGACATTTCCTAATTAGGGTGAGTAATGAGTCCTGAGCTAGGGCATGTGTGAGCACACCCTCAGGACAAGGCACCCACCAGATAATGCAAATCCACCCACGGAGCTACAATCAGTTAAAAGGGGTATTTTTATCAGCACTTATCTCATCATGCTGCCACTGAAAACTGCATTTAGAATAATTAAACTGAAAACATATGGAAATTACTGGACATGGCCATGATTAAATAAGGTGGGCGATTATCCTGCCTTGAGGGGGAGAAAGCACATTATGCCGTTTTCAAAGCCATTTAGCGACTGAAATAAAATTCAAACAACAGCCATGATACACTGTGATTAAACCCCCACGGCTCCCCCAAGCGCCCCTCTCAGAGCTGCGGATAGCCGCTTCACGAACTGAAAGCAGCGGGTACGATCACTGACCTGGAATTAATGACAAGTGAGAAAGATAGCAATGAGTGATAAAACCAGTGTCACATAGCCTCAATCACAACTTTATCTATTTAAATGCTTTGACTCGATTCAGTTTCACAACTGTGTCGCTTCCAGATTCACCTCTGGGGTTAAATTTTAACCTGATTCCAGCCTACGTATCACTTTACTGAATCTGGAACGTGCCCTCTGATTTGTCTCCTTATTACAAACACATGAAATGAACGGAGGTAGCAGATTCGTCAGTTGTTGATTCAGACCGAAGGGCAGGAGTTTGATTTAAGCCCTCTGCAGAACAAAAACAAGCCTGGGCCTACTTCCCCCCTCTCTTGATGAGTCGGACTCTTTTGCTCCAGCCAATAATGACCTCCTGCTACTCACTTCTGGAACAATATATCACCAGGTTTGACCTTTCTTTTGAACTCATGCTGAATGAACTGTGTTTACTTCTCTCTCAAACACAGAACAGTTCTCCGTGATCAAACTAAGAGGACATCACGAAGCACCTAAACACACTCAAAAGTATGTTGAATAATGTTTAATTTGTACTTAACATTGATTTAATGTTGAATTCACTTGAGTATCTTTTGCCTCTCTGTAGTGTGTATTGTATGGTGATCATTTCTGTGGACAGATGGACAAATTACCGTACTGAAATTGGCAAGAGATTTTTGAAAATATTATTTCATTTTACTTTTTACTGATCAAAGACTCTTAGCAAACTGGTTGTGTGAAAAAAAATGAAATCTGTTGGTGGTGTAGTGTACATAGATCTCCACAACCCTGTGTCTGCTGTCAAGCAGGCCGTGATTTTAGCATGAATTCCAAAGATAATTGGTAGAAACTGTTTACTCTTTTCTTTTACTTTACTTTTCTGAAATGTCAGTGCTGGTTCATATTCAAAAGGCCCTCTCCCAAACGAACTGAAATTAACTGAACATTTCATCTTTTTCACAGTTCATCTGGAACAAAGACAATTGCCTTGGAAATATGTCTTTGCAAGAGAGAATCTAGTTGTTATCCTAATTGTTGGTATATTTATATAGGATAAAATGCTTGTGATGCCATGTTTTTGTACAGTTTTATGTACATACAAGTGAAGCTTTCTAAAAGTTCTGAGAAAAGCCGATGGCATATAAAAATTGTAACATGTTTTCTTGAGATGTGCACATCTTGCCTTGGTTGGATTGACCTTTGCTGAGTCAGTGTGAATGTGGCCGTTCTATGCCTGCACTGTAGTCATTCACCGGCTCCCACCTCCTGAGGACTTAATCAGTTTTTATGTTTATTGTGAACAGTGGATTGTCTTATCTTACCAGTTTGTTAAACTCCTGTGTTCTGCTTCGTTCTGTTTCCGCATGTTGACAAATTCTCTTGTAATACTGTAAGTCCTCATGAACTTTGTAATAAAATCACTTCAGGGAAAAAATGAATGCTGTCAGTGTTTCCGTTGCCTTCTATTATTATTCATCACTTCTGCTGTTAAGCAAGCATGTGGTTGTTAGATTTTTATAAGAGCTTTTGCAGCCTTGGAGCTACATTGTGTAACATGTGTCTCACTCTAGGACCTAGGCTCATTAAGAAGAGCTAGTATTCTTGTCATGTGGGGACCAGTGCCTCATTTCTAAGTCACCAAGCAGCAGAATGTAGAGAGAGATGCATTCCAGGGCTTGAAGTAGCAAAGTCCCAGGACCTGTGCTCACTACTTCAACTGAAAAAACAATGTGCCAGAAGTACACAGAACATTTCTTCAAAGCACTGATGAGCTGCCCACTGCTACACATTTAGTGCAAGGCTTACAAGGCTGCTGTTTCGTGATGTTAATTTTGAACTGTCTATGTGCCTTTGCTTAAAGTCAGAGAGAAGAGAATTTTTTTAATGAACAATAAGCAACGGTTGGATGCATTCACTGAAAGGGGGACTGATTCTATGTCTGGATGTTTACGCTCTTTGCGTTCCTACTGTGTTTGATCGTTGGCACATAAGCAGTGAATTTAATGGACTTAATCACTGTTGCACAGATACCAAATTATTTAATTATGTGTGAACTGCAGTAATGTAACATGAGTGATTAAGCAATTTAATGCCTCTTTCACAAACAGCACTCCGAGACCAAGTCGTGTCATTTTTCTTTAATGTAGCTCTACTGTACATTCTCTCACACATGAGATAATGTAGTAGAACATGCCATCATGCCTTTCACTCTTGGTTGCCTTTACTGCACTCAAGGAATTTTAGCTCTTTTGGGGTATAAAAATGGTAAGAAAAGTCATGTGCTCCAGAATGATTAAAATGTCAAAGTGGTGGACAGTTCTCTGAGTAACTTCGGAGAGTAAGAGGAGAATGACAAGAGACTGTAAATGAGAGGCAGCAGAACAGTTTGAAGAGTCCGTCGTCATGCTAGCAGCTCTGTGAGGCTCACTGTGAAGAAAACTGTTAAGTAGATAAACACTGAGGTTTAAAATGCAACACACAGCTTTCCTCCCTTTCATTTTTCCTGTAGTCGCTTTAATGTTGTTGAAATTATCTTTTTCTCACTGACAGTATCAGCCTGTTCCAACTCCTCATTAACTCTACACTCAGATTACACTGAGATAAATACTCATACACCAGCTTTTCACAGTGCCATCGTTTTCACATTTGTTAAATGATTTGGATTTCTGCACTTCAGTAATGCACACACAGTCTTTTTTTTATTTTATTTTCATTATGAATGGGTCATCAAATCGAAACAGTCAGATGCATAATTTTATTGAAATTTCACCAACATTCTGTATGATGAATTTGGTGTCTTTGTTCAGGATCTGCACTAGAATCTGAAACATTGTTTAGTTTTGCTTGGAAGGTTTGAACTCTTTTTGAGCAGAAATGGCATTGTATCACTTGTGGGATATTATGCTGTTATATCTTGTGTAATCAAGGATTAAAATATGAGCTAGAGAGAGGCAATAGCCACACATTTAGGCTGGAAATATTTATTATCTGCCTTACAACTACCTCTTTTAGGCATGACCCAATAGAAAAGCTTTAAAAGGCTTTAAAATGTTTAATGTTCAACGTGTGGTTCAAACACAGCAGTTCAAACATGGCTCAAAAAAGTTATATTTTGTCCTGGTTGATTTTTTTAAAAAAAGCACATTTGAATGACTAAGACATGCCAGACATATGCCACTACATCACATATCTTCTGCATCTTGTCAACAGCACAACACAGACTTTGTGGTGTCACTGGTGTCTCTACAGCCTCCAAAATGTCTCCAAGTGGCAAAATTGTGCCAACTGCTTTTACTCACTTCTGTGACACTGGAACACATGCTGAAGCATCCTGATGTCTATGAAACCTTTTCACCATCTTTCAGATATATTTTGGGGTGTGCTTCTCTTGCTGCTGATCAGTGGCGGATCTACTGGGGTGGCATAGGGTGGCAACTGCCACCCCTAGAAGATGCCTTGCCACCCCGGCTGCCACCCCAGTTCTGAACGATCTAATTCAAAAATATGTATATGAAAGGTTGTGGCCGGCCGTAAAGAGCGAAAGTCCAGGAAAGGCGAATAACGAGTGAAACTCCGATGTCCGAGTGCTTTCGAATGCACCATGTAGACGTCACGTCCTGTACAGTCTATGCTGCTACAGATACGAGGCGACACGCCCCCCTGAGGGAGCTGCTCTTAGACCTCACTCATGTGGATGACAGCTGGTCTTCGGTGTGGCCGGAAAAACGTGACAGTAAGACGCTACTTAGACTGGGTTAGGCTACATGGTAATATAACTGTTCGCAATGTATTAAATGCTAACAGTGTCGAAATTCACATAAAGTGTTTGCTTGTGAGACGAGCCACGGTTTCCAGTGAGCCTGGGCCTTGCTAATTTTTAATTATGTAGCTAGCTAATGTTAGAGAACAGCCACAGAAGGATGGTGGGGGATCGTCTGTGGAAGTTTTTTTCTCTTATTTTGATAATTACATCCTGTGGTTCTGACAACAGACTGTAAGTTAAAAGAATCACACATTCACTCAGACTTTACATGACATTAAAGTGTAACCAAACCCCCAGTCACACCAGGTTTTCATGCACTGTTTGAAAACTACATCCTGCTTGTTTAATGCTGTTTTTTATAATTTTGGTGTCAAGATCATAACACCAACATTGATGTTTCATCATAGTACAGTCATATCATTTAGTTTACAGCTCAAAAAACGTTTGCATGTTACGTATCTCTTTAAAGGTTTAAATGGTACACATCAGATTGTATCATAGTTAATAATGAAAATTATCAAAGGAAAAAACATAGTTCAGTCAGTGTGATTCTTGTAGGAGACGGTAAAGAATGAAGAGGAAGGGAACCACCAGCAGCTTTTCCCAGCCTAAAAGAAGAGAGGAGGAAGAGCATCCCAGAGAGGAGATGGAGGAGGAAGAGTTCAGAGAGAGAGAAAGAAATGAAGGCATGCAGAGCTCAGACAGCGAAAGGTAAATCAGACTATCTCTGGTCCAACTGGTCAACATGGTATGAATATTGCTTTAGTATTATATATCTGAGGAAGAGGTACACCTGTCGCAATAATTACCTTTTTGGACAAATTATTATCTGATGTAGTTAGTCTTTTAATTTTAAGATGATAAGTAGATCCTTAATTCTTAAGAATATCCAAATATTGGAATTATAGAATTATTGTAAGAAATGTGTCAAATAAAGAGCATCAAAAAATACAACCACAAATCTAAGACAATAAATAAAATTATCTGGACTCTGACTGTTCTAGATTAATTGATAATGTAATCATTGAGGCAGGCCGAACATAAGCATAGATCACACAAATGCAGATTTCCCAAAACAGTGCATAAGAGAGACATTGTCTAGTCTTAATCTAATTTGTTGCTAAATTTAAGAAACATTTTTAACATATCTAGCATTTGGTTTCTTCAAAGTGTATAAGGTTGACTTTATTTCAGTTTAAATCTTTTCCTCTTTCTGCTAGACATATCAAATCACATATTGTGATTGACAGCTAATAAGAACAACTCATGTTTAGGATTGGCTGACAAATACAAATGATATTTAGTTATTTAACATACTTATCTCAGCAGTATTTGTGTCAGTTTGATAACGCCTGCTGGTTGGTTTCATCCAAATCCGTCATTCCATTTTTGAGTAATGTTGCTAACAGACAGACAGACAAACCAATGCCAATCATCACATGACTCTACCAAAGCTCCGCCTACTTGGCAGAGTGTGTGTGTGTGTGTGTATATATATATATATATATATATTCATATATATGCCACCCTCTAAAATGTATCTGCCACCCCTTTGCCACCCTATTAATTTTTCTCTAGATCCGCCCCTGCTGCTGATTATATTGCATGTGCTGAGCTGTATAAAAGCAAAGTCTCTATAGGCAAGTCTCTCCACTTGGTAGCCATCTTAGGAATGCCCAACATGGTGGCAGACCAGGTCTTTGTCTAAATGAATTTGGTAAGAGTCATATCTGCAATTTTAATGGCAATTGAAACTGGATGTATAGAATACCCAGTCAAATCTATTTTTTTTTTTTCAAAAATGCTTTAGAAAGTTACATTGATTTGCTCCACAATAAGGTTTATGAAACATTTTATACTTTCACATTGCATGAACACAGATCAAGGTCACACACTTGCATCAGTGCAACAATACAGATGATTGAAAGTTTGGCTGTAACAAAGCAGACTATTGTTTTTTGAGAGTCAAATGTCATCTTTGCCATTGCAGAGTTCTCTGACAGGTTGTATTCATTTTATTTTTTTAGTGAAAAGTCTCTCTCTTACAATGTCTCTCCCAAAAAGTGTCGTACACACTGAAAAGCAGGTCTCAGATGGAACCAAACCACCCATGCATAGCATCTATCCATGGTTGGAAAGGGAAGCTGATTGGCTGAAGACAATTCCGATTAACAATAAGAGCTCCTTCTACTACCAGTGAAATACGCATGGCAATGCTGATTAGCCTTCCAAACTGGCTCTATAAAAGCTCTACTGTGGTGAAAACCTAACAAAAAAGGTATCTAAAACTTCTGTTTTGTAGGCAGCAAATGTACGAAAAAAGCAAACCCAACAACACTGTGCTGGACATATGAAAATACTTTTCACGTGGAGAGGCGTTTTGTATTCATTTGACAAAGTTTGCAGAGAGTGAGCAGTGGACTTCACACAAAAGTATTCACAAATTAGGATAATTTCATGAAAAACCCTTTTGATTCTTTTCATCAATGGACCCTGACAGACTAAAGAATTATGAATAATTCAGAAATGGACATGTAATCAGACTTTATAGTTGACTCAACTGTAGAAAGCTCCTGCTGTTTTCTTTGCCGAGGCCAAAGTGGATAAAAAAATAGATTATCAGATACCAAATCCTGTATAAACAAAAGTAAAAGATGTGCACTGACTATGACAGAGGCAGAGATTACTAAGTAGCTGACAAGGTTTCCATAAGCAGACAGGCAAACAGTTTCTGGACTTTAACTGCTTGGAGTTCTCATGCCATTTGACATGGTTATGGTGGTGTTTTAATGTGATACTGCACCCTTATATGGTGGAAGGTTGCTGTGGTTTAAGTGTGTGTGAGTTTGTAATTAAACCAGCTCAAACTTACACTCTTTTTATTGTTGCAATGAATCCTTAATGCACAACGCAATTGCAGTAATGCTTCGTAATGATACATATTTATTTCAGGCAATCACTTGCTTATGATTCTTGCTATGTAGCGGGCAGCATGTGCTAATGTAAACTTGTGACTATCACCAGTTAATGTGGATGTGTTTCCTGAATCATCGGCAGACAGTGTAGACGAGATGTATGTTGGTAAAGCAAACCACCAGTTGAGCAGTTCAGTGGTACTGCGAAGAAGGTGCCCACATGATCTTTATGTCACAGAGACACTGTTTCCAATTCCGTCTTTATATCTATATATCTATTTTTAGCAAGCACATCTCGCACTGTTGTCTGTGCATCATATTGAAATGTATATGTATTTTAAATGAACTGGTGATGCTTGTTTTATTGCTGAGGTCTTTATCTCATCACACTTCACAGATGCACGTGGACATGATACTTGTGGAAATGATGAATCTGTGAATGGCAATATCTGCAGCACAAGTAGTGGAATATGTAAACAGAAATCACCAGACAACATGATCATCAGGTAGCAACAAGCACTTGTTAAGTTTATTATATTCATACATCCATGTTCTCCACTGATGTCTACCACTGTTACTATCTTTGTTTAGCATCTTGTTAGTATCGGTCCTATTAGTGGTAAAACTGATGCTAATGGGAATATTACTGTGTTCACGATGCCTGCAAATGTGTTTGCTGATTTCTGTGTTAATCCATCCAATCTGTGTTGAGACATTTCATTTTGAACCACAAATACTGACCTGCTGTTTGGGTATGCAGGAGGAAAAGCAAGATAATTACCAAAACCATTAGAATACATCCTCTGTGGAACATGAATGTCTGTAACCTAATTTCAGATTTGTGTAAATGATGAACTTGACCAGGCAGTGGTAGTAGAGGTAAAAATAAATATCTTTAATATTCAACCTCTGGATATCATGGCTGCACAAAATTTCACGACAATCAATGCAGCACTCCTTGAAATATTTTTTGTATGGAGCAAAGCAATGAACTGACTGACCAACGCTGTTACTGGCGTGGTTAAAATAGATAAATTAACATTGTAGAGATACTCAGCCTGTGAAGATGGAATTCCACAATCCAATAACAATGGAAAAGCCTAATGTACCTATATAATATTTTTTTCAAAGATCAAATATGTGCTGTGGACGCCCTGAGACTGCTCAACAACTGCACAGAAAGTATTAACTCTTTTAGAGATATAACAGCATGCTCTTCTGCATAAGACCATTAATCTACACTCATTTGTCACATTGCCCTCAGTCATAGCTGCCACTGAACATTATGGCTTAGACTTCGGTCAGTGTAGTCAATAATTGTAAGCTTGCTTTTCACAATTTATCTTCGTGAATACTGGCAAAAAGTGACACAGAGCATAAAATGGTTCCAGAAAAATGGCTCATCACATTTAATTGGTTCTTGCAGGTGTTAAGGATCACTGTTTTTCTCTCTAAAATAATTATAGTCCAAATAAAATCATGTTCACTTTGACCCTCCATCCAGTTCTGCATAAATGTGAGGGTATAGTCCGGTAAACCACAAACAATATATTCATTACATAGTAGAGTGAGAATGATACTTCAGGAGCAGTGAATGGGTAATTGAGAGGAAGAGAAGCATATCACTTATTTGCTGCCTTGGGTTCTCACCTTTGCTGTCTTTGAGCGTGAGTTACCTCTTCAGCATTTTTGTGTCAAGATGCAAATGTAACTGCTATCTCACTGTGAAAGCTGACACAACATTCACAGTGTATGTACACACTTTAAAGGCTTGAATACTCATTTACACGCACAGGAACACAGGCTCTCACATGCCCGGGTCTCTTGAGAATGCTCTTTATGTTCTTCGGATGTGGGTATTGCGCTTGGCCTCTTGCTCCTGCCGGCCCTGCTAGTGGTACTTAGCTCCAGCGGAGGAGGAGAGATGCGCATCGTTGAGGAAAATACACACTGGAAAATGGGGGCAAAGGGCTGACTTGAACCACAGTTCAAAGCAGACCCTAAGAGAGGCCTTGATATCCTGCATGCTATAGCAAGCACAGGGCATAATTTTGATCTATGTTTTTCTCCATGTGACATGAAGGATTAAAAGCATTCAAGTGAACCATCCATGACTGAAGATAACTTCCAGTGCTTTTAGGTATGACGGATGGGTCCTGCCTCAGCATGGCACAGCTTCAGTCAGTCTGATGGGTTTGTGACTTGAATGGGCCAAAAGTGTAAAGGTCTCTTACCCTTTAACCTGATGGTGAGGCAAGCAGTAGCTGTGTAATAACAGGAAGTAGCTTGAGTGGGATTCAACTGATGGGTTCAGAAAACCTTGTCCCACGGGATTGTCTTGAGGTCAGCTGGATATGGAAGCATCTGTAAATGCCTAGATGTGCCCATGCAACCTTTAATAAAATATCTGGACTACAGAGATGGCAATATTTAACTGTCCTTAATAATTTAATTGGTTAAAAATACATTAACTGATAAGGCAGAGAATGAGTGACATGCAAAGGCAGAAATTATATTGTAGGTTAAATGTAGCACCTACTTGCACCACCAGTGGAGTCTCTCACGCTAAAATAAGATGGAGTTACAGGTGTGTTTGCTGATCGCCCGTAAAGGTTGCATTAAACAAGCAGACCTCTTGGCTGTCTAACTGCTAGTTATGGCAGTCATATTGATGAATTCTGCAGCACTGAGATCTAAAAAAGATGGCTGTCAAAGGCTAAACTAGGGCTTTCAAATGTGAACACAGGAAAGTTGCTTATCAGCAGACAATGGCGTTCAAGAGCAGCAGGACTCAGATTACATACTTCTATCTATATTGAAACTAAAGAGATGAAGTGTAGTAACGATGCTTTGCTCTAAATATGAGTATATTTTTTAGGTTGCAGCAAATAGGGATTTCACAAACTGATAAGGTTGATGCAACACTATTTGTGGACATCTGCTGAGCAGCTGTTTCCAGCAGCTGGACGAACATTAACAACACTGAGCACGTCAGTCCATCACGTAGATAAGGTATAAGGATTATTTTGATATGATAACCACTGTGAAGAGATTGGTATGATTGCAGGTTATTTATTGTGGAAGACAGCAGCTTGTTTGCAGTATTATATTAATATAGGGTTGGGGGGGGGGTCTTTTTGAATAGCAGTTTTAATTGAAATCATTATTTTTTTGCTATTTAAAGAGTGTTTTTGTTTTTCTGTTGCTTTAAAAGAAAGATTAATATGTCCCATACAGTCTATGATATGTCCACATGACGTTTATTATTATTTGTTTGGAAGACTTACCAATAGAAAAGAAATCAGTCAACACCTTGACTGAGATTTCTATTTTACAACTACAGTGTGCCATTGTGACACAGATTCAGACTTCTAGGGTTCATATGAAACAAACCTAAGGAACCAATCCTGTCAACTTGAAGTTTGTGGATTTCATATTCTTCCTCCTCAGAATCAGCTTCAGGTTCAAAAATGCATGATTGACTTGATCCAATGTAACAAATTTGCCATTGTGTAAAGTAGAATCGAGTAGTTTTGCAGTATTTAAACAGAGTCGTGAACTGGTGTGCTTGAGCTGCAGTGAAGGGGAGTGGTGAATGGAGGGAAAGACAATTACCTCATACATATGCACATTATAAATGAAGCAAAATTGTTGAGAGAGAATTTGTTTCATTGAAAACAAATGAACAACAACAACAAAAAAGACTAAATGTGTCATTGTGATACACAGAAATGAGCATAAGAGATTCAACTAATGCTTAAACTTTAATTTACCATTCAAATAACCTGGTGTTTAGTTTAAATGTTCTTCAAATTCTTGGTAACCGAGTCAATTTTGTGATTATCACTGGTACAAAAAAAAAGAAAGTTTTATCAGTGCATGGTAAAAGGTCCGCTGTATTTCATGCACGTCAGCTAATCAGTGATTAATATGCCAGACTGTCGGTTATGAAAATTGTTTAAAATTTGCATCTCAAATTTGGACATTCAAAATGTATGGTCATGGACAATTATGGAGTAACTTCATAACTATTTTAGCATAATTACAGTAATTACAGCCAAAAAGAATTAACACAAAACAATATCTCGCTGACAAAGTCTCAGGATATATTAACAACTGACAGAGTGCTACTCTTTGCTCTGTTGCATTGCTTACACAAATGCAAATTGAATCAGTACACCCCACACAATTATGCATCAGCCTTAAACTTAAGTTCAGCTTATCTAATTAGTCTCTCTCACTCTTAACAGCAGGTTGGAGGTACAGGAGTTGCAAGAGCATGAAGACACACAATTGTCCGCTCCAGTGCACTCTTCCAATACGCTCTTTGGCGAAAGAACTGGCATGAGTAACTTTTCTGAGTTTATCAGCTCTGATGCCATGCTTAAGTCGCTGCTAATTTTAGCCTTCTCTGCTTTCTAGGGAGCGAGAAACAGCCGATATTATCAATAACATCTAACCTTAAAGCTGGACAGGAACTGTTGAGATAGAAGCAGGCCGTATGAAGCTTTCGGTGCTGCATGTATGAACTATGGCACATTGGCTTACAGACAGCTGTTGCTTTTCTATTGTCTACAAATCAATTGCTGAAATACCAAAGGGAAATAGTGAAATTATTACAGCGTGCTGGAAAGTGGAGGTCTACTTGTCCAAATAGTTAACTATTACAGAACCCATAATTTTGGTGCTTTTAGCTGAGGGGATATCCTTTTTTCCCATTCATAGGTATTTTCTGATCTCAGTAACATTGGTTCAGTTGTTACTTAGGCATTACAACATTTCTACTCTCCACGCAATTTTAACTCAGGGTAAGGGGCTCCATTTTCTAATTTATTAGTCTATTAGACTTGCTTGCCATTTCCCTTCGCTGTTGTAGTGAAAGATGACATAACTGGCACCTTCAAGACCTATTTGCTGCTGGATATTTCTCCTGTGACAGGCACTGGGCTTCTCAGAATTGTCGTGTAGTGCTGGCTTTCTATCTATCAATTATTAATGTGTCTATGTTCTGCTGGAGACCCTCTTACTTGAGGGATGTGCTGTCTCAGTATTATGGTTATTATCTGCTTTTTGACTCAATGAAGTGGTTTGCTATTCAGGGGAGTCACCTAGAGTTGGGCGAGAGAGACCTGAGACCATGTGGTAATTGACAACGCAATAAAGATGAGGCAAGGAAGATGATAAATTGAAGATGTTAAATTGAATCAATAACTCCATACATATCTCATGAGCAGCCTGACTTATAATTCAGTTTTACAGATCATATTCCCTTAACAGTGTCATAGACTGGCATCAGCTGTGGTAACTTATGAGCTTGTTTTAAAGTTAAAACGTCTTAATACCAGCCTGTGACACCTCTATAAATCTCATAATTGTGACCCACTCCCATTAATAAGAAACATGTTGCGTCCAATGACATTATGTATTTGTCAGGGATCTGATGTTACAGACGCTGGGAAGAAAGAAATTTATGTACTTCATGTATCTAGAGTTAAATGAAAAATGTAAAGAAGTAACAACAAAACAAGACTAAAACATCTCTAATTTTGTGTCTTTATTTTAAGTTTGCCTTAAACATACACTGTAAAATATCCTAATGTAATATAACAACAACAGCAGCAACAACAACAATAATAATATATTTATATAGGATCTGGTACTTGGATTTTCCATTCTGAAACAGGTATTGAAAAAAAAAAAACAGTGGTTATTTGATTTTCGTTTTAAAATACAAAAATTAAAATTGAAATACAAGGCATTTTTCCTTTTCACGATCAAAAAGGAATATACGATTTTTTTTAAAAAATGCTTTGATGATATCTTTTTCAAAGAAAACCTTACTGTAGTGTTTTTCACGGCCTACTTTACATTATTTCATCATATGGCACGTTTCTACAACATGTTATAAAATCGCTTTTTTTTTTCGACATAGTATAGTAAGGCGTTTTTTTGCACCAAAATTCATGATGATTTTTTTTTCAAAGAAAACCTTTCCGGAGTGTTTTTCATGGCCTCCTTTACATTATTTCATCATATGGCATGTTTTTACAACATGTTTGTAAAATCGCATTTTTTTTTTGACATAGTATAGTTAGGCGTTTTGTTGCGCCAAAATGCATGATTTTTTTTCAAAGAAAACCTTTCTGGAGTGTTTTTGACGGCCTCCTTTACATTATTTCATCATATGGCATGTTTTTACATGTTTGAAAAATCGCATTTTTTTTCCAACATAGTATAGTTAGGCGTTTTGTTGCGCCAAAATGCATGATTTTTTTTCAAAGAAAACCTTTCTGGAGTGTTTTTGACGGCCTCCTTTACATTATTTCATCATAAGGCATGTTTTTACAACATGTTTGAAAAATCGCATTTTTTTTTTCGACATAGTATAGTTAGGCGTTTTGTTGCGCCAAAATGCATGATTTTTTTTCAAAGAAAACCTTTCTGGAGTGTTTTTGACGGCCTCCTTTAGATTATTTCATCATATGGCATGTTTTTACAACATGTTTGAAAGATCGCATTTTTTTTTTCAACATAGTATAGGTAGGCCTTTTGTTGCGCCAAAATGCATGATTTTTTTTCAAAGAAAACCTTTCTGGAGTGTTTTTGACAGCCTCCTTTACATTATTTCATCATATGGCATGTTTTTACAACATGTTTGAAAAATCGCATTTTTTTTTTCGACATAGTATAGTAAGGCGTTTTGTTGCGCCAAAATGCATGATGATTTTTTTGTCAAAGAAAACCTTTCCGGAGTGTTTTTCATGGCCTCCTTTACATTATTTCATCATATGGCATGTTTTTACAACATGTTTGAAAAATCACATTTTTTTTTCAACATAGTATAGTAAGGTGTTTTTTTGCGCCAAAATTCATGATGATTTTTTTTTCAAAGAAAACCTGTCTGAAGTGTTTTTCACGGCCTCCTTTACATTATTTCATCATATGGCACGTTTTTACAACGTTTGAAAAACTGCATTTTTTTTCGATATAGTATAGTAAGGCGTTTTTTTTTTTAACCAAAATTCACGATGATTTTTTTTCAAAGAAAACCTTTCTGGAGTGTTTTTCATGGCCTCCTTTACATTATTTCATCATATGGCATGTTTTTACAACATGTTTGAAAAATCGCATTTTTTTTCGACATAGTATAGTAAGGCGTTTTTTTGCACCAAAATTCATGATGATTTTTTTTTTTTTTAAAGAAAACCTTTCTGGAGTGTTTTTCACGGCCTCCTTTACATTATTTCATCATATGGCACGTTTTTACAACATGTTCGAAAAATCGCATGTTTTTTCAACATGGTATAGTTAGGCGTTTTGTTGCGCCAAAATGCATGCTTTTTTTTCAAAGAAAACCTTTCTGGAGTGTTTTTCACGGCCTCCTTTACATTATTTCATCATATGGCATGTTTTTACAACATGTTCGAAAAATCGCATTTTTTTTTTCGACATAGTATAGTAAGGCGTTTTTTTGCGCCAAAATTCATGATGATTTTTTTTTTCAAAGAAAATCTTTCCGGAGTGTTTTTCATGGCCTCCTTTACATTATTTCATCATATGGCACGTTTTTACAACATGTTCGAAAAATCGCATGTTTTTTCGATATAGTATAGTAAGGCGTTTTTTTTTTGCGCCAAAATCCATGATTTTTTTTCAAAGAAAACCTTTCTGGAGTGTTTTTCACGGCCTCCTTTACATTATTTCATCATATGGCATGTTTTTACAACATGTTTGAAAAATCACATTTTTTTTTTTGACATAGTATAGTTAGGCGTTTTGTTGCGGCAAAATGCATATTTTTTTTCAAAGAAAACCTTTCTGGAGTGTTTTTGACGGCCTCCTTTACATTATTTCATCATATGGCACGTTTTTACAACATGTTTGAAAAATCGCATTTTTTTTTCGACATAGTATAGTAAGGCGTTTTTTTGCACCAAAATTCATGATGATTTTTTTTTCAAAGAAAACCTTTCCGGAGTGTTTTTCATGGCCTCCTTTACATTATTTCATCATATGGCACATTTTTACAACATGTTCGAAAAATTGCATGTTTTTTCGATATAGTATAGTAAGGCGTTTTTTTTTCACCAAAATCCATGATTTTTTTTTCAAAGAAAACCTTTCTGGAGTGTTTTTCACGGCCTCCTTTACATTATTTCATCATATGGCATGTTTTTACAACATGTTTGAAAAATCGCATTTTTTTTTGACATAGTATAGTAAGGCGTTTTTTTGCGCCAAAATTCATGATGTTTTTTTTCAAAGAAAACCTTTCTGGAGTGTTTTTCACGGCCTCCTTTACATTATTTCATCATATGGCACGTTTTTACAACATGTTGAAAAATCTGCATTTTTTTTTCGACATAGTATAGTAAGGCATTTTTTTTGCGCCAAAATTCATGATGATTTTTTTTTTCAAAGAAAACCTTTCTGGAGTGTTTTTCACGGCCTCCTTTACATTATTTCATCATATGGCACGTTTTTACAACAGTTTGAAAAATCTGCATTTTTTTTCGACATAGTATAGTAAGGCATTTTTTTTGCGCCAAAATTCATGATGATTTTTTTTTCCAAGAAAACCTTTCTGGAGTGTTTTTCACCGCCTCCTTTACATTATTTCATCATATGGCACGTTTTTACAACATGTTTTAAAATTTGCATTTTTGTTCGACATAGTATAGTAAGGCATTTTTTTGCGCCAAAATTCATGATGATTTTTTTTTCAAAGAAAACCTTTCTGTATGTTTTTTCACGGCCTCCTTTACATTATTTCATCATATGGCATGTTTTTACAACATGTTGAAAAATCGCATTTATTTTTCGACATAGTATACTATGGCGTTTTTTTTGCGCCAAAATTGATGATCCTTTTTTTTTTTAACAAAGAAAACCATTCTGGAGTGTTTTTCATGGCCTCCTTACATTATTTCATCATATGGCACGCTTTTACAACATGTTTGAAAATTTGCATTTTTTTTGACATAGTATAGTAAGGCGTTTTTTTTGCGCCGAAATTCATGATGTTTTTTTTTCAAAGAAAACCTTTCTGGAGTGTTTTTCACGTCCTCCTTTACATTATTTCATCATATGGCATGTTTTTACAACATGTTTGAAAAATCGCATTTTTTTTTGACATAGTATAGTAAGGCGTTTTTTTGTGCCAAATTCATGATTTTTTTTTCAAAGAAAACCTTTCTGGAGTGTTTTTCACGGCCTCCTTTACATTATTTCATCATATGGCACGTTTTTACAACATGTTTGAAAATTTGCATTTTTTTTCGACATAGTATAGTAAGGCGTTTTTTTTTGCGCCAAAATTCATGATGTTTTTTTTTCAAAGAAAACCTTTCTGGAGTGTTTTTCACGCCTCCTTTACATTATTTCATCATATGGCACGTTTTTACAACATGTTTGAAAAATCGCATTTTTTTTCGACATAGTATAGTAAGGCGTTTTTTTTGCGCCAAATTCATGATGTTTTTTTTTTCAAAGAGAACCTTTCTGGAGTGTTTTTCTCTGCCTCCTTTACATTATTTCATCATATGGCATGTTTTTACAACATGTTGAAAAATCGCATTTATTTTTCGACATAGTATACTATGGCGTTTTTTTGCGCCAAAATTCATGATCCTTTTTTTTTTTTTACAAAGAAAACCATTCTGGAGTGTTTTTCACGGCCTCCTTTACGTTATTTCATCATATGGCACGTTTTTACAACATGTTTGAAAATTTGCATTTTTTTTGACATAGTATAGTAAGGCGTTTTTTTTTTGCGCCAAAATTCATGATGATTTTTTTTTCAAAGAAAACCTTACCATGGTGTTTTTCACGGTCTCTTTTACATTATTTCATCATATGGCACGTTTTTACAACATGTTTGAAAAATCGCATTTTTTTTCGACATAGTATAGTAAGGCGTTTTTTTGCGCCAAAATTCATGATGATTTTTTTTTCAAAGAAAACCGTTCTGGAGTGTTTTTCACGGCCTCCTTTACATTATTTCATCATATGGCACGTTTTTACAACATGTGTGAGAATTTGCATTTTTTTCGACATAGTATAATAAGGCGTTTTTTTGCGCCGAAATTCATGATGATTTTTTTTTTCAAAGAAAGCCTTACCATAGTGGTTTTCACTGGCTGTTTTACATTATTTCATCATATGGCATGTTTTTATAACATGTTGAAAAATCACTTTTATTTTTCAACATAGTATACTATGGCGTTTTTTTGCGCCAAAATTCATGATGATTTTTTTTTTACAACGAAAACCGTTCTGGAGTGTTTTTCACAGCCTCCTTTACATTATTTCATCATATGGCACGTTTTTACAACATGTTTGAAAAATCGCATTTTTTTTCGACATAGTATAGTAAGGCGTTTTTTTGCGCCAAATTCATGATTTTTTTTTCCAAAGAAAACCTTTCTGGAGTGTTTTTCACATCCTCCTTTACATTATTTCATCATATGGCACGTTTCTACAAAATGTTTGAAAATTTGCATTTTTTTTGACATAGTATAGTAAGGTGTTTTTTTTGCGCCGAAAATTCATGATGATTTTTTTTTCAAAGAAAACCTTTCTGGAGTGTTTTTCACTGCCTCCTTTACATTATTTCATCATATGGCACGTTTTTACAACATGTTGAAAAATCGCATTTATTTTTCGACATAGTATACTATGGCGTTTTTTTGCGACAAAATTCATGATGATCTTTTTTTCAAAGAAAGCCTTACCATAGTGTTTTTCACTGCCTCCTTTACATTATTTCATCATATGGCATGTTTTTACAACATGTTGAAAAATCGCATTTTTTTTTCGACATAGTATACTATGGCGTTTTTTTTGCGCCAAAATTCATGATGATTTTTTTTTCAAAGAAAACCTTACCATGGTGTTTTTCACGGCCTCTTTTACATTATTTCATCATATGGCACGTTTTTACAACATGTTTGAAAAATCGCATTTTTTTTCGACATAGTATAGTAAGGCGTTTTTTTTGCGCCAAAATTCATGATGATTTTTTTTTTCAAAGAAAACCGTTCTGGAGTGTTTTTCACGGCCTCCTTTACATTATTTCATCATATGGCACGTTTTTACAACATGTGTGAAAAATTGCTTTTTTTTTCGACATAGTATAGTAAGGCGTTTTTTTGCGCCAAAATTCATGATGATTTTTTTTTTCAAAGAAAACCTTTCTGGAGTGTTTTTCACAGCCTCCTTTACATTATTTCATCATATGGCACGTTTTTACAACATGTTTGAAAAATTGCATTTTTTTTTCAACATAGTATAGTAAGGCGTTTTTTTTGCGCCAAAATTCATGATGATTTTTTTTTTCAAAGAAAACCTTTCTGGAGTGTTTTTCACGTCCTCCTTTACATTATTTCATCATATGGCACGTTTTTACAAAATGTTTGAAAATTTGCATTTTTTTTCGACATAGTATACTATGGCATTTTTTTGCGCCAAAATTCATGATGATTTCTTTTTCAAAGAAAGTCAAAGACTCGAGGAACTCGTGGAGACTCGTTTAAAGTTCAAAGTTGAAGCCGAAAGTTAACAAAGAAAGTTGAAAACCACCTTCTGATCCCTGAAATCTTAGAGTTTTCACACAAAGAACATGTCAAACTGGTTCCATAGTAGAACCCTCATTGTAAGAGTACGGTGCATAGACTGGATATCATTTTTTTGCGCTAGTTTTCATGGTCAAAATGAGAGATCAGGTGGCCGATCTTAAAATAAATCAATATTGATATTTTTTATAGAGCTTTGAAGTTTTGCAAAGCCAGGGGGCGGGGCTCCTGCTTTTAATGCACTTCATATGCAGCTTTAGTGTCAGATATAATGTGTACCATGCACTCCAGATGTTGGTGGAGTTTATTTCTGTGTTGACCAGAGAAGAGAGTTAGCATCTGGTAAATATTAGTTTTAATGTTAGAGATGCTAACCGAGCTAGCTGCTCAGTTGGAGCCTGATTAAAACTGATTAAAACTTGTTAGCATTAAGCTAATGATGTTTGTGTTGAGTTTCATGTAAACAGCTGAAGTGTGTTTTGTTACTGTAATGTAGTGCATTTAGTTGATTAAACTGTCAGTGGAGACGCTGGTTCACATTAATGTAACATTTACAAAACCTAAATGTGATTAAAACAGTAAGGTTAAGGTTCTGTGTTGTCAGTAGTCCTGAATATCTGCTGAGTCTCTGAAGTTAAACTGGAGAAAACAGTTAATCTACTGTCTAACGGTTAACTTTGTTTAATCTCTGTTTAAACACGTGTGCAATTTTTTTTATATATGTACTTGTTTATTTGTTATCTTTCTTCCTGCTGGGGCCTCTTGCCAGGTCATCATTGTAAATGAGAAATTGTTCTCAATTGATCTTACCTGGTAAAATAAAGAATAAAAAAAAAGACTGATTTAAATGTTGTAGTACATCTTATTGCAGATTAGAAAAATAACCTCCCAGAATATGACCAAAGTAATGATGACCACTACAGTTCAGAAAACGTCAGAGAATAGCATGTCGCTCAAATAACATCATAGTATAGCCTGTTGCTCTAAAAACATTATAGTTTAGCCTTAGTCCACAAAACGTTGTTCTGTCCCGGCTGTCTGAAGTAGGTGAGGAGCAACACAAAAACAGTCCAAACGCTGGTTTCCAGAGGGTTAGACGAGTATTTATTTGAAAGAGTAAGTTTACAACAACACAACATGTGAGGGGGTTAAAAGCAAATGGGTGTTAGTAAAATAAAAATAAATAAACAGAACTAAAAGTGAACTTCATGTTGACATTGATGGGCATTCCAACCAGGAACAAAGTAAAAGATAATCAATACGAAAAAAACCTCTTCCTGTTCACCTCTTAAAACCCAAAAACACACCGCAGTAGCACCCTAAACTAAAACTACCAATGGGTTCCCTGTTTTCCTTTGTGAACAATTCAAAGGTCCCTCTCTATCTCCCCACACATCCACCAACCACTGGAACACATCTCCAAAGTTCTGCCGGGCCAGCTCAGCTTCCCCTCAGAAGAAGTGCTGCCACCTGCCAGATGAAGGAGCCTTTTGAGAGGCAGCTGGCATCGTGATTGGACTGTACTTTGGTCTGTTCCAATCCAGCTTCAGCTCCAGAGACGGCAGGCGGGACGAGTCAACGGAGGCCGGGTGGACGAAGACATGCAGCTGAGTACAATCCAGAAAACAACAGAGGAGGAGTGCAGTGGCCCAGAGCCAGAACAAACAGAGTAGCATCGTATGTCTCTTAGAAAACATCATAGTATAGCCTTTGGTATGAAAAAACGCCATCATATACATTGTATATTGTACAAATAACAAGTCAAAGGAAAGAGACATACATTGTAGAATTGTAGTAATTGTGGGCTGACTGATTTACTGATTATCAGTATTTTATTTTTTACTGATTTACGGTAATAAATACATTTAAAAATGGCGCTACTTTGGCTCTGAACCTTTATCTACCTGTGGTCGCTCTGTCTTCTGGAGTGATTTGATTGGTTATACGTCACGAATAAAACTCCTTAAACGGTAACATCTGTAAACAAAACAAAAACGTATCAACAAAGTTTTCTGTTAGAGTTTGTGTTCTTCTAAGTTTAACTCCAAGATTTTAAATACTTTCATTTACTGCAAATGAATATCTACTCCAAATGTCTCACTAATAATCATTATCAGCCTTAAAAACCCACAAAACACCCCTCTATACTCGACCACACTTAGTACAGTCCGGTTCCCCCTTCTATAAATCTGCTTGGAATCTTCCACTTCCTGTTTGTCAAAGTGGCCTTCTACCTGGACAGGTTTTGTTGGAGCTCATGCAACAAACATTTTGGGTAACTGCACTTTAATATGGATGGATGACACTGAATTAGAGTCTGTTTTAATGAGACTGAGTTAAGATGTGTAGCTCTGTCATTAAATAGTAAATTATTTCTCAGAATTCACAGAGAAAAGTCTGAAATGTTTGCTAGGTTAGCGTCCCACATGTTCTTTGGCTCAGCTAAAGCTAACTCTCTCCAACTTCTGGATCTCTTGAGTTGCTTGTTGTTAAAATATCTTGCTAGAGGTGCTGAAGCTCAGAAAGTCTGAGATGTTTGTTCAAAATAAGCTCATTCTCAAGTCTTATCTGAACTGTCCTCTTTTGTTTGAACTTTCCCTAAACTTAGGAGTTAATGACAGAGCAGCACATCCAGACTCAGTCTCATTTATGTAGAGATTAAACTTCAGTGTCATTCATTGATGTTAAAGTGCAGTTTTTCAAATGTTTGTTGCACATGCTCCCGACCAAACCAGTCCAGGTGGAAGACGATGTGAAGAGAAAGCTCCAGAGGATGAATATCACACATTTACGTTGGAAATAAATGTCCTTTAATTAGACATTGTCATGCAAAAGTTGGATTTCCCTTTAATGATGTTTAAATCTTTGTGTTTTGTTGATGTTGGTTTCTAAATATTTTTTGACACTCGGCCCCAAAGATTAAAACCTTCTACGGCTCACAAGCTGCAACAATTCACACATTATCAACTATCTTTCTGACTAAACTAAGATAAAAAGTGAAAAACTGTCTGATTCCTGCATCATGAATGTAAATCTTTTTGTTTTTTATGACAGTAAACTGAATATATTTGGGTTTAACATTTTATAAACCAAAACAAGAAATGAATTACTGGAGAAAACTATCAACAGATTAATGGACAAAGAAAATGTGTTTTCCAACATATATGGCTGAATTACTCCAACATTAAAAGATACATACAATTTGAATTCAATTTTATTTATATAATGCCAATTACAGGTCAAATTGTCTCAAGACGCTTTATTTTTATATTTTTTGTCATATTTAAAATATGACAAAGTAAGAAATTTAAACCTCTTGACTAATCCAATTTATTATTTGGTTTTTAAGAGACTAATCGACAACTAAAATAACTTTCTCCACTAAAACTAATAAACATGAGGTCAAATAGAAGGAACAGTTTTAAATACTGCAGTCCCACGATGACAAGAATAAAGTTTGTCAATAAAAATTAAATCTGCTGGTGGATTCCATTAAAGTCCTAATAAATGATAATAAAGTGTGATACTAAAGGTTTGTGGTGCTAAAAATGTCAAAGTAAAGATATCAAGTTGAACATATGGATGGAGGCTGATAAAAGTTGACCT